>NC_056739.1:1460560294-1460860294 GCF_019279795.1 Protopterus annectens
CTGATGTAGAAATTTTTATTCCATAATTAGCTCTGCAGAATTTGATCATCCTCCTGACATTTTTATTAAACCTTTTGAAGTTCATTTTAATACACTAAATTTGTATTCTATTCTTTAGGGCTATGAGCTTTTTTCCTTTTATTGTAGCATCTGTTCATAGTAGAGTTCCACCAGAGGGGTTTCATTCAAAAACCTCTATTCAAGAGCTGAAATAGCAGCATAGGCTTTGTTTGTGTGTGTCACTATGCTACAGGGTTACTAGGAGTGGGGAACTAGTTACCATTCTCAAGCCTTCATAGCGTTCAAGGTGATTGACTTTGGGAAAGTCTCTAAAGACTCTAATTGTTGACCTGTACTGGGATCATATGGCAAATTTCATAGCATGGTAATCTGATCTGAGCAGGAAGAGTATGTCAATGGGTGAGGACCAGACCGGAGAGTGTTTGTGAGGACAAGTATGTTGATACTCCTAGTGCAGGAGGCTACTAGTTGACTGCAGGAGTTTGCCATGATAAAGTCTAGTAAGCACATAGCTGGCCTTAGGCATAGGGCAACTAGGTGGCCTCCTAGGGTGCTGCTATAACAGGGGCACTTTTCCAGTAATCTGGCTGGTGTAGGTAGACCTGGATAGGGGCACCGGGTGGTGGTGAGGGGGCGCTGTGGAGCCCTTCTGCCTAGGGCACCAGTTGACCAAAGGCCTATCCTGAGTAGCATGGGCAGTCTCTGGGATATGATCCTGTCCCTCCAGCATGTACTGTTGATTATGGTAATGAGGTTGAGGTCTCCGGAGTGTGTAGTGTGGAGGAATTGCGATTTCTTTAGATGTAGCATTTCTAACAGAGCTGGTCAGACATAGCTTTGTAAGTCAAGCAGAGATCGCCTCTAAGTAGGCAATATGAAACATAGAATAGTTGGAGTTTTTTTATTCTGTCCCTATAGGACAAATGTTTAAGGCCTAGGATCCTCTTTGTGAGGTACTTTTGTGGCCTCTCCAGTTGTTGCAGGTGTTTAGTGAGGTATATGCCAAATGGGGCATTGTACTCAATGATTGGCCTAATGAGAGAAGAGTAGAGGGAGACAATAACCTCCTTCTTCCTGGATGCAAAACCCTTAGTAAGGAGATGTGCCACATATAAGGACTTTCTGACCACAGTGGCAATGTTGTGGTCAAAAGAGAGGTTGCTATCAACCTGTGTTCCCAGATCTCTTACAATGCCTTCTGTGTTCAGTGGACTACCATTGATGTGGTAATTCATGGGAACCAAGTTTTTCCCAAAGGGGATGATGACACATTTTTTGGCATTGAGCTTAAGGCCATGGTTCTGACACCAGTCGTTGATCTCAGTAAGGCCTTTCTGTAGGATGCCAACATCACTCGGGTAGTTAATAATAACTCCCAACTTGCAGTCGTCTGCGAACTTTGTCAGCCAGAATCCCTTCATGTTGGCCTGGACTTCAGAGAAGTAGATACCAAACAGGAGAGGGCCCAGAACCCTGTGGGACTCCACTCATGGCTGGTCGGCAGTCTGACTTGGAGTCAGCTACTTTGCATATATCTATTTGTACAGCTGTAACTATGCCAATTTTCAGGGATTAGTTGGAGTGCTTTTAATAATAGAGGATTTGAGTTTGCAGAGATGAACTTTAGTTTATTAAGATATGTTTCATGATTTGTAGATGTCATGGATGGGGTTCTACAGTTGGCCAGGATGTGGCACGAGGTCATATTTATTGATATTATGATATTTAGAAGTTCAAGATCATTGTCCAGGTCAATCAGTCTAGACTTAATTATTTTTTTTAATAAATACAGACACACCATCACCAACATTACTACTATTTAAACTTGCAAGCTTAAATGAGTAACAGCAAAAGCAGTAAAGGGTGAAAGGTCCCACTGTTCTAGAACCAGATTTTATAGGCAGCATACATGTTCATGTCTTCCATAGTTCAGAAGGTACTGAGGGAGGACATTTTCATAGGTAGGTTCATATGTTCATAGGTAGGTACTGGGCTATCTGCCCAAAGGCATGTATTAGCCCAGCCACGTTGTGCGGTATTCACAGCCCCTTTGGTTAGTTCCCTAGGCCCTTGATCTAGCAGCTAATACCCTTGGCCCCTATCTAGTAGAGCTGTTGGTATGATCCCTGGTGTGAACTTTTGGATACCCATCCACTCGTCAAGGTTCCTCTTGAAGAGTGATAGTGAGGGGCTCTGTCTTATGTAGATCGGGACCTTGTTCCATAGCAAGGGAAGTCTTTGCGAAGGGAATCTATCCCTCCAGCATGTTCTATTCATTGTTGTGCTGAGGTTTATATCCCTAGAGTGTGTAGCTCGAGTAGATTTGGTTTTGCTAAGATGGAGCATGTTCAACAGTTCTGGGTTGGACATGGCTCTGTATGTTAGACAGAGGTCACCTCTGAGAAGACGGTATGCAACAGAGAAAAGCCTTAGTTTTTTTTCAATCGTGCTGCATAGGGCAACTGTTTGATGCCAGTAATCCTCTTGGTGAGGTACCTCTGTAGTGTCTCCAGCTGCTGGAGATGCCTGGCCAGGTACATTCCAATTGGTGCATTGTACTCAATAATGGGTCTGATGAGGGAGGAGTAGAGGGGCACCACTACATACTTAGATCTTGATGTGAACCCTTTCGTGATCAGATGGGTCACATAGAAGGATTTTGTTAACCACCTTGGCAACATGGTTATCAAAGGAAAGCTGACTATCTACTTGGGTCCCTAGATCCCTTATTACTTCTTCAGATTTCAGGGGGTTACCTCCTATGTGGTAGTTCGTGGGTACTCTGTTTTTTCCAAAGGGGATTACTACGCATCTTTTAGCATTTAGCTTGAGACCATGGCTTTGACACCATGCATCAGTCTCATTAAGGCCCTTCTGGAGGATATCCATGTTGGCCGGAGACTCTATTATAGCACCCAGTTTGCAGTCATCCACAAACTTGGTCAGCTACAGCCCTTCAGTGCTTGCCTGTACTTCTGAGAAGTATATGCCAAACAGGAGGGGCCCCAGGACAGAGCCCTGAGGCACACCGCTCATTACTGGACTGGATTCGGACATAGATCCCGCTACTCTTACTTTGTGGGATCTGTCTGAGAGCCAGTTTGCGATCCATCTTGTGACGTAAGGGTTTATGCCCAGGTTGGTGAGTTTATCAATAATACCCGAATGGGGAATGGAGTAAAATGCTTTAGCAAGGTCAAGGTAAGCCGTGTGTACCTCCTTTCCCTTATCTACAGCCTGAGTAACTGTCTCAAAGAAGTCCACCAGGTTCAGGAGGCATGATCTGCCCTTGACTAAGCCGAACTGTGTGGGGTCAAGTGTTTGGAGGTTCCCAATATCTCAATTTATGAGTTCCATAATGATTCGCTCCATTGCCTTACAGATCAGACTGGTCAGGCTTATTGGTCGGTAGTTCCCAGGGTCGGTCGTGAGCCCACCCTTGTGCAGCGGAACCACCGTTGCTGTGCGCCATTCTATGGGCACATATCCTGTCAAGAGGCTGAGACTAAACAGGGTATTCAGATGCGGGGTTAATTCATTTTGGAGCTCACGTATGACACAGCCCGGGACACCATCTGGTCCCATGGAGGCAGTGTTTTTAGCTTCAGATAGAGCCTTATTAACCAACGTATCAGTAATAATTGGAGTTACACAATCCCCTGGAATAGTAATAGGCCCTGCAGGTGGTGAGGTGGGGGGGGGGATTTGCACAGAACCTGTCAGCCAAGATGTTGGCAATGTCAGTGAGGTCAGTGTATTTTGTTCCATTTTGTACTAGCTCAGAACAGACCTGAGAGTTGCCATTTAGGTTTTTGACTTAACCATAGAAGGCCTTATGGTTATCCTTGGCATCCTTGGCAACTTTCTTTTCGAAACTGGCTTTAGTTGACTTGATGAGGGCCCTCAATTTCTTACTAATGCTGATCAGGGATGATTTTTCTACTTGAGATTTGGCCTTTTTTGTATAAGTCTCCTCCTTTTATTGTATAGTTTGCTTATGGCCGGGGTCCACCAGACTGGTTTTTTCTTGCTTGAGGAAGGAGTCTTGGTTTTATTTGGGATAGCATGGTCCATGCAATCCTGAAGATGTATATAAAGTGCCTTGGTGTAGGATTCTGCATCCTGGATATCATTATCCTTCTGCAAGGGAATAGAGAAGCTTTCCACTTCAAATGCAAGTAGTTTGCAGTTTGCTTTGGAAAGGTTTTTTACGATGGTTTCTTTGACTGGGGGAGGTGGAGGGGTGAGGATGTCCAGGGTTATCAGTTTGTGGTCTGATCTGACCAGAGAGGGAGGGAGTGATAATGGGTGTGGTACAATGGGCGCCCATATTTGTGATGACTAAATCCAATATGTTGTCCCCTCTAGTGGGAGAACATACCAGTTGTTTAAAGGCATTTGAATTTATAAATTCTATGAACCGCTGGGCATAGGAGTTAGAACTTTGGAAGTTCACCCAGTCTATACCAGGGTAGTTGAAATCACCCAAAATTATGGTGTTGGGTAGGACCTTTATATTTTCCAATGCCTCAAGGAATGCTGAGTGAGCATCTTGGGACATGATGGGTGATCTATAACAGGCTACGACTTGAAATGTGGTTTTGCCTGCTGATAGTTGCGCATGGATGATCTCTGGGGCATCATGCTGCGCCACTAACCTGGAGATGTGGGTATCCTTGATGAATATGGATACACCTCCGCCCTTTGTACTGCGATCCGGTAATTGAGGCCCGAAGGTATGATATGAATTGTAACCTGATAGTGCTGGGGGGCTCTCTGGAGCCTTGAACCAGGTTTCCGTCACTGCACAAACATCGATTTTCTCCATACTGAGGAGTGCCTCAAGTGCATGCATTTTGAGGTTGAGACTTCTGGCATTGAGTAGCATTACCCTTAGTTTTTGGTTACCTGTGCTGGTTACGGTGGTTGGTTTGTCCTTTGAGCCTTGCCTAAAAAAGGCACTATGGGGATGGCAAGAGCCTTGGCCAGTATTCGAAAGCCTAGGGGTGACAGGTGTAAACCAACTCTGGCGAAACAGCGAGGCTTGTCTATCATGTCATCCCAGGCAGACACTGGATCCCCTTAGAATGACACCAGAAGCTTAGCCAATTGTTGAACTTGATCATTTTGTCTGTGTATTGTGGTATCATTCTAGGTGAAGGTAGTATGCTACTCAAGGTCAGGGTCATACCAGCTTAGGCTACATGATCAGAGAGCTCCTCAATGTCTCTTTTCATGTAGTCCAGGCAGGTACGTCTTAGATCATTCACACCAACATGTACAATGACAGCGTCATACTTGTACTTGTTCTGGAGTGACCTAAGTGCCTGTGTTATGTGGCGGATTCTAGCACCTGACAGGCAGCTGACAGTAACCTTCTCCTTGTTCAGCTTGGTGAGTGGAACATCTGTGTGCCTTACTATAGAGTCTCCTATTACTAGCGTGTTGGGTATGGTGTTTTGCCTTAGGGGCTGTCATGAGACACACTGCTGAGGTGAATTATGTGTTTTCTGGCTTGTGTTTGGAGGTGCAGGTTGCTTGCTTGTCTGCTCTGGAGGGCCCTGTTTCTTTTTCAGATTGGTACCTAGTGCCTCCGAATATGTTTTTGTGTATTTATGTGTATGTTTTGCCGGTGCTTGTTTTGTAGATCCATGTGTGACTGGTGGTGTGATGCTAGTGTGTCTCTTCTCCTCTTGACTGTCTGTTACAGTCATGGGTTGAGAGCGCTTAGCCTCCAGTCTGGCTGTGTACTTGCATCTCTCATAAGTGTTTGTGCCTAGAGGTAAGAGGAGAGGGTTGTCTGTATACATGAGGCAGTTGTGACATTGCCTCAGGATGCCCAATTCCACCAGATGAACTGGAGAGTACACCTGAAGCTGACCTCTGGACATGCTTGGAAAAGTAAATTTCACTTGTCTTGCGGACAATCGAGGGTCTTATGCTGTATTATAATAGTGCTGTCTAGGAGATTTGGAAAATAATAGTGCTGTCTAGGAGATTTGGACAAGTGCTGATTTGGGTTATGCAAGTGCTGCAATAAGAGCAGTTGATCTGAAGCACTTGAGTTGAGGCTTGCCTAGTTCTAAGGGAAAATTTGCAGCGCAGACTTTGTGGAGCCAGGAATAGTATACTCCAGCTAACCGGCACTGCCCGATGCTGCTCTGTGCGCAAGACCGCGCAAAAAGAGAGTTGCAGGGTTTTAAGAGAGAGAGATCAAGGAGTTTGGAATTGACCCAAAATGGCCAATAAAACTACAGTTTCTAGGCAGTAATATTTAGGCTTCAAGCACTGAGCAGTACTGCATTAATGTTAGCCAGGTTAGAATTTATATTTTCTGTTTTGGTAGTCTACCTATGAATGCTGACATTGCCAGAAAAGGCATTATGAGAGTAGACAAATAATAGGTACAGGCCATACCAGGTGACTCAGATGGGACGGTCTTCCATCTTGGTCCAAGCTGACACATATTGCCTCACTTAAGAATGATACCAATAACTTAGCCAATTGTTAATGTCAATCATTTTTTGCTTAGCATTCTCACTGATGGTAAGATGTTGCCCAAGAGCAGTTTCTTCCCAGCCTTTGAGACACTGTCAGAGAGATCCGTGTTGTCTCTCTTTGAATATGGTAAGTGAGTGCATCTCGAGTCATTTATACCCACATTGACAATGTTCAAGTCATAGCCAGACTTGGTGTGAAGGGAATTGAGTGCTTTGGTCATACAGTGGATTCTAGCATCTGAGAGTCATATGTTACCCTGTCTTTTCTCAGTCTTGTGAGTGATGCTTTGGTGTGCCAAATTAATGAGTCACCAATAACAATTGCATCACCATGGAAAACAGACTGCTCTTGAAGCTTGAAAGGGCTTGGGCAGACAACACTGGTCTTTTCTGTGGCAATAGTGGAAGAAGCTATATGCTATTATGGAATGGCTGTCAATATTTTGCTGAGGACTGTCAGCACTGCAAGCATCTGTTACTGACATCCATTTTGTATGAGACGTTTACCTCCGGTGTTATAAGTATCTGTACTTGTCACATGGACTCATTTAGTGGCAATAACAAATGGTTATTGGAGAGCATGTAGTAGCTTATGCACTGCCTCAAGCTGCCTAGTACTAGAAAGCTGGCAACAGATAAAGCACAGACAGACTGAGCCTCCATGGTTGATTTAGAGACTTCAAGCAGTGTATATTATATGTTGTTCGGGAATTTGCTGATCCCTGGTCTATCTAGGAGTAAGGGAGAGCTATATGATATAGAAAGGGATGGTGAAGCAATGCAAATATTGCAAAAACAGTGCAGATATGGCAGGACAATTCATTAGCTGTGTGATATATAATGGGATAGTGAAATTGTTACAGGACAGGACAAAACATTGCAACTTTACAGCACTATACCGTGTAATGCAATATGGTATATATAGTACAGTATTACTCAATATAGTTCAATACAATACAACCCAATGCAGTTCACCAGCAGTCTAACACAAAGCAGTAGAATATTTTAAGGATAAAATGAACAGCAAGCTTGGATGCCACAGCATAATAAGCCAAGAGTACTCATTTGAGTGTATGAGCAGTAGTGAGAAATATTACAATGTGGTGATCAATGCAGTAACAATTATTAGGGTACGACTTGTCAGAAAACACCAGAAACAGTGGATTCAAATATCTTTAAAGCTTCACATACTTAATGCAGTGGGCAAAATAGGGCAAAATATCCTAAGATTCTGTGAGGTGGATAGTACAATAGGCAGAATTTTGCAAGAGACATAGATCCATAGGCTCATAGATATTCCAAGGCCATTGAGCCTTATGACCATTTACATTTGCCCTCTTTCAGGCTTCACCTCCTTTCTTCAGAAAGTCCATACCACTCAATCCCCAAATACATTCCTAAATACCCATCCAGTCATCTGGGTTATGTTTAAAGGAAGATAGTGAGTCATACTGCTTAACATGCAGGGGAATTATATCCCAGAGGTTTGGAAGACGGTGGTTTAAAAACATGTCATTTTGCTATGTTTAATTTGTCTGTTGGTAAAGATTTAGCTCCCTTGTTCTAATACTCGAGGACCAATGCACTTGCAGAAATGCAAGAGGTCCAGAATAACCAGGTCTCTAATGGTATAGTAAGTGAGACAGAGTTGTCTCCTCAGACATCTACAAGACACTAGATAAAGGGATAGAGCTTCCAGCTTCTCTTGAACGCTCATGTACTTTAAGCATGTAATGTTTTTTGGTTAGGAACCTTTGGGATCTTTCTGATAGTTTGATATGTTTAGTCAGCTATATCCCAATGGAGGTATTGTACTCGGGTCTATAGTAAATCAGTGAACGCTGATTTATCAACCCCATGTAAGCAAAAGCTTACAATCCTGAACACTTAGAACAGCGATTGTTTTTCCAGGGAAAAAATTCGCTGTTCTAACAAAGAAAAAAAAACCCTTTAAAAATTTACATAAATGGGGGGCTTCACCCCCCCCCACACCCACCCACTTAACCAACTCTGAGATCACACTACAGTGATGAAAATGGCAAAATAACGAAGGCAGCCAAGTGATTTCTTTCCCAGGGAAAGAATTAGCTTATATGCCATTTCAGTATTTTGCCATTTCGTGCTTTCAAGTTTGATCAAGACGCATTCGAAAGAATGCATCTTCGATCATATAATAGGGAACCTTGTACTCAATAACTGGGCTGAACAATGCTGAGTATAATGGAGTGATTACCTCCTTAGACCTTGAAGATATTCCTTTGGCAATTAGCAGTGCTAAATAAAAGGATTTCTTGGCAACCATTGTCACATGATTGTAAAAAGAGAGTGGAATTATCAAGCCATGTTCCTATGTTCCTCACTACAATTTTGTTTTGTAGTGGTGTGTTGTATATGCAGCATGATGTAGAGAGGAGTTGTCAATGACATTTGTTAGCATTTAGTATGAGCCCATTTTTACTACACCGTGGGTTTTCTAAGGATAATTCATTCTGCAGGGTTTAGATGTCAGGGGGTAATTTAACAATAACTCAGTGCTGTGTGCAAACTTTATTAGGCAGAGGCCTTGGCTCTCTGCTAGGGAAATCTGAGAAGTAAATGCCAAAAAGGAGAGTTCCAAGCATTGAGCTTTCATACTTTCTGATAAGGTGGCTGCAACTCCCACCATGTGTGTTCTGCCTTTCAGTCAGTTTGCTATCCATCATACCACAAATGGGTCATTTTTACAGTATTCAGCTTCTGTATGATGACAGCTTGAAAAATGGTACTGAAGACTTTGACCAGGTCCAGATATATCATGTGTACCACATAGCCACTGTCTGTAACTTCTGCAACCATTTCAAAGAAATTTACCAGATTCAGCACAGATGATCCACTCATTGCAAAGCCAAGGGGTTTGGGGTCTAGTCAAACAGGATTCTTGATATAGTAGTTTATGTCGTCATTTATAATATGTTCCATGGCAATGTAGATGATGCTTGAAAGACTAAGACTGAAATAGATCCATTTGGATCAGTGCTATTCCCTGGTTACTAAACTGAATAAATAAATAAATAAATAGTCATTTTCCTTGGAAGAAGTATTTTTGGACTTGGTTAGCACATTCAATAAATAAATTTGGGTAAATGAGGGCATAAGGGATTCATTTATTTCAGGGCTTTGGATAGACGTCTCTGGAGTTGATACAGAATTTTTCTAGAAAGATGTTAGCAGTGTCTATTGGATTAGAATAGGGGGCATCATTTTGAATAACTTCATCGCAATGCAGGCTACTGATTCTTAGTTTTCTAACTCATCTAAAGAAGAATGTACAGTTATCTTAGGCTTCAGAGGCCAGCCTAAGTTCATGGGCCCCTTTAGTGGACCTGACAGTGTTTTTCAATTTTTTAAATGTTTTCAATATTTTCCTTGAGAAAAGTAATTTTGTGTCTGCTGCATAATATAACAAGTGATTTTCTTTTGTTGTAGTGAAAACGAAAAAGGGTCATTCTAAACATATTTATGAGCATTATTATGACATTAAAATATGTTCAGAAAACAATGCCTTGTTTAAGTGTAGTAAAACACCTGGGTCATACTTTATTTTTATTTATCATATTAGAAAAAGTACCATGAAACCCCTGAGGTGGACCTTGGGTAAATATTATAGAATATAAGGAACTTTTATGGTAATTAAGATTGGATGCTTGCAGTCCTGCCCAGTTTGAATGACAACATATTAAAACATATTAAAACTTAGGGCTGCCAAGCTTTAAGTTTAACCAGAAAGGTTTCTTTACTCTAGAATCTGAAATTAAAACATAAAATATATCTTGGAATCCATTTGTGTCGTATGTACAACATAAAACACTTTTTAATTTTTTTATGAGAAGTATAGTCATTTGGTTTGTTATTTATTTATTTTTTGCTTTATTTAAGTCTGATGACTGGGGAAGTCCACTGGGCCAAGAAGAGCCCATTTTCGGTGGAGGCCTGGGGACAAAAGCTCCACAATAATTGCAAGTTACATTTCACATGTTACAAAAGGACATAGTTCATACAACTAATGAAACATTTACAGATAAGCTCCATGATATTTGCAATTGGCTTGTGACAATGTTACAAAAATGAAAAGACATAATTCAATACAGAAATTTCAACATTTACATAAAGTGAATATTTTTGTTATAAACTCAATGGTAGGTTTAACATTTCAAAATATATAGCTACTAGCCATTAGTAGGTTAGGAAAATATTATGCATGGAGAGGGTAATAGTATATTTGAGATTGGAGAGTACAGTACAATAGATATTAGAGAGAAAATTAGTTTTTATTAGGGGGAGGGATTGTTTTGGGTGGGATGAAGTAATAGTAGAGGTAGCTGGATGAATCAGTGCAAGGTGGATGAAAGGGGGGGTTAAGTTGGAGTGTGGCAAGGGCATTCCCATTTGGAAGAAAGATGAGAGAGCAGCTGAGATTTGAAATTTGTATGGTTAGGTAGGTTGCGTAGGTGTGTGGGGAGAGAGTTCCACTGTTTGGCCAAGGAGTGGCACAGCAGTAGATTGAGGTCATGCAGGTTTGTGGACCTGAAGGAGATTTTGGTTTTTGGATCTGAGTGAGCGGTTAGGAATGTAAGGTTTTAAGGAAGAAGCAAGAGCTGGCAGTTGGCAGGTTTAAAGATGAGCTTGTGGGCAATGGTGAGTTGTAGGTAAGTGAGGTAATTGGGTAGTTCAAGTCAGTTGAGGCTGAGGAGGGAGTGGCAGTGGTGAGATGAGTTTTTTGAATTGGTTGCAAATTTGGAGATCTTGTGGTAGCAGGATTCAAGTTTGGATATGTCAATGGAGTTTTTGGTAGGGGGAAAAACAATTAGTTTGGTTTTATTTGCATTTAGTGCCAGATGAAGTCCAAAGAAATGGTGCTACAAGTGCTCAAAGAGAAAACGTTGTGCTCTTTTATTTTATTTAGTGCCAGATGGTTAGACTGCATCCAGGTTTTGGTTTTGGAGAAGGCTAGTTGGGTTTTTGCTAGGAGCTCAGAGGGGGAGAAGGCTGAGCAGATGATTGTTGAGTCATCTGCATACTGGATGACAGATGGGTCTGGGATGGATTGGTGAAAGTTGTTAATGAATAGGTTGAAGAGTAAAGGGCCAAGAACAGAACCTTGTGGGATACTTGTGGGTGTGGGAAGGAAGGGGGAAGTTGAAGTTTTTCATTGGACAGCTCGTTGGTGGTTGGACAAGTAGCTGGAAAACCATGCAATGGTGGTGGGAGAGAGATGTAGTGTGGAGAGTTGGGATATAAGTAGGGTGCGTGAGATGGTGTCAAAGGCCTTTGACAGATCTAGGAATAATGTGGATACGAACTTGCCTGAGTCGCGTTCGAGGTTTATGGTTTCAAGAAAGGAAAGAAGGGCAGTCATGGTGCTGTGGCCAGGGCGGAAGCCGTGTTGGGTAGGGGAGAGGAGATTGTTTAGTGTTAGGTGTGCCATGAGTTGTGCTTGTATTGTTTTCTCTAGTAATTTAGAAAGGGGGAAAGGATAGGCCTGAAGTTGATGGTATCAGTATTTTTGCCACCTTTGTGGAGGGGGATGATGTAAGCATGGCACCAGACAGAAGGGACATATGATTCTTGTATGGATCTCTTTATAAGAATAGAGATGGGATAGGCAATGATGTCTGCAAATTGTTTGAGGAAGGTGGGTGGAAGGTTTTCGGGTGCATTGCGACAGGGTTTCAGTTTGGGGAAAAGTCTTTTTATTGTGATTTTATAATGCTTGTGTTTGGTTTACAATTATTTGAACTGGGTTTGACTCTGCTTGTTACTGCCTTTTTAAATGTTCATTTTACGCAGTAATTGGTAATTAGTCACATGATCACCTTGGCATTACTTAAGATTGAAAGATTTTTATTTGATCTTGTTCAGTGTTCTGAAGAAGTCTGGATATCTTATCCCAGACAAAAGCGCTTAACTAATAAAAGTATCTTGAGAAGTGATTCTTGCAGAATCATGTTTGTACTGGCTTTGGGTCTTGGTGACATCAATTTGGTTACTGAATTTTGATATTTCATAATACAGTAGGTTGAGGTCAGCATTTTTTGTCTTTCAGTTCAGTGAAGGTTGCTGTAGAGCTTTTTTGGAGCTTAAAGGAGAAGGTCACAGGTTTGTGGTCTGACTTTAATGGGCAAGGAGATACCAGAGGAGGAGGAGGAGTACAAGAGGCAGCCATATTTGTAAGAAATGGGTCAAGAATGCTATGCCGTCTAGTAGGTTTGTGTACTAACTGCTCAAGGGAGTTTTTCTTTATTAAGTTTCTGAATTTTAGGTCATACTCTACATTGGAGAGATAGGTGTTCCAGGTAATTAAAGTCATCCAAATAATAAGAGTTTGTCCTAATAGGGCAGTCTAGCTACTTTTCTTAATTCATCTAGCAGAACCTTCTCTGTTACCTCTCCCAGCACACAATTCACCTTAGTACTCCAGCTTACTTCCTTGTTAGCATTTGGCTCATCTTGACACATCCTCTCCTTTCTTTCTCCAATCCTCAGGAAAGATTATCGAACCACTTCAGATCTCCCCGCTAAAAAGAGGACACTGGCCTAGTGAGATTAAACCAGTCATCAAAAAGAAAATAAAAATAAATAAAATAATACAGAATCCAGTAATACCAATGCTTGCTCAGCCCTGAGCCTTTCTAAGAACCAGAGCAAAATGTTTCTCCAGCAAAACATTGAATTCTACTGCTCATCTCATAAAAGAGAATGCCAGCGGGAAAAATGCTGCTGCTCAACTGAAATTCAGGATGCTAGCTATGCTCATACTGGGACTTAGAGTACCTTCGCAATCAATCATTACTCTACTGACATTGTTTAATCAAGTTAAAAGTAACTAATCCAGCTTTACAGGACTAGGGTGCATTTGTGTGAAGCAAGCTGGAATACTTTACCATGACCATTTTTTTTAAATTGCAGTCACACGTCTAAGGTGTACACGATCATTAAAGTAGCTATAACTGATGGATATTGAGGCCATTTGTGAATAAAACTGAGGCCTGCTGTTATATGATCAGAGTTAAGCACTGATCTGGTGTTGCAAAAGCAATGTTATACGAATCACTGTACTTATTGTCTTGCTGTATTGTATACTTGCATATGTGTAGGGGATAGTAGTGTGTCCAAGAGCAATGAGTTTTCCATAATTTCTTTTTATTTTCCATTAAAGTCAAATATCAGCATTGTACACAATAGGTGGTTATTTTTGGTAGTCTCACCACAGTACATGTGAAAGCAGCTGATTGTTGGCACAATTATACAATGAGTAACATTTGTATGTCACAGCACTTGATCCTGTGGTTGAGTTCCTGGCTGTAGTTCCATCATTGTGGAACCTGCATGCCACCCCTGTCTCTGTGTGGATTTTATCTGGGTTCTCTGGTTTCCTCCAACAATCCAAAGAGATGCAATGAGTGAACTGATATTCCTCCAATCTGTCTGTAGGTAGGTGTGTAGTGCAAGAATGTTTGTGAATGTGTCTGTGCATCTTGAGATAGACCTGGCTTGTCAGGGGCAGTGTCAGTATGTATGGGCGTGCATTTGTAAAAAAATAATTGTGATCAATTTTATATGCTTTCAGCATGACTGATACACGCACAGAAACACATACTGGGGCACATACATTAATTTTCTGGATAGCAGTCAAAAAGTAATTGTTAAAAGTAATTATGTTTATAAAAATAAGGCATAAATTGCATCACAGAATATTTAAACATTCAGAGCTTCTGGGGGTCTGGCTGCTCACAGACCTAGATCTGAATAACATGATTTTTACTCAACCTTATTTTGGGGCCACCATTCCCAAATGTTGCTTTGAGCTCTACCTAGTCTAAAACGGAACCTGCAGGTAAATGAAATAGTAGCACAGCAGTATAGGAATTCCACCTCTGAGAAAATAAACAGACATATGCTTAATAAAATCATTAACAAAACCTGGACCCAAAAACACAGCTATGCTGCACCATGAAACCCCACAGCAACAACCAACACCATGGAGACCTGTAAATGCAATGTCATATCACCACAGGAAAGCATTCAGATAAGTATTCACCCCTAACTGTATTGCAGTGCAGTTTACTGGCCATATGTGGATAAATGTGACTCATCCTTGCTGTCATGTGATCACAGTTAAACCGTCACTGATCTGGCTTGGAAGGAGCAGTATCACACAATGTATGCATGAAAATTAAAACATAGCATACAGTGTGCACATTGTTCAATGAGCTGTAGAGCACAGCATAAAGTCATATATGCAAGCAAACTCTGTATCAGCGACAAAAATCAGCATCAAAACCAACAAGGAATCCTTCACCACCCTCACAGCCCTAAAAAGTGTCCTGTGAGTCAAGACTACCTACATACACCACTCCCTGCCAGTAAAATACTACTAATTATATAACGTGCAACAAGGAATACCCCCTACTGAGCAACACAGGTAAGTCCTCAACTGACAACACATCCAGTAGGCAATTATGCAAACCCCCACACACATGCTTCTTTAAACCACTTGAGAGAGAATGCCTGCCAAAAAAAGCATGCACAACACTCACTCCTCACTCTACCTGCAGCACAAATGTTTCTAGAAAGTTCTGCTGAAAGGAAATGTCTCCTAATATACCACACACTACTCCTCTGCTGTACCCCAGCACAAAAGTTTCACAAAAGTTCTTATATAGGAAATGGCTCTCCATGCACAATACGTATAGCTGAGACTCACCCCATAACAACATTTTCATGAAATTTCTGGAGCAACAATATGTTTCCTACTGCACCATACAATACATCTCACCACCATTTGACTCCAAAAGGAAAGTTTTGGAGAGTTCCTTAGACAGCAATGTTTCCCAGTGCACCACTCTCTAGAACTCATCCTCCTGCACAGGAATGGAAACACTTCAGGAAGGCTCTACAGAAAGTTATTTTTATCCCATTAAGCCTTTGAGCCATGTCTTATTCTCCATTTAGTGTAAGGGACAAACTATTTCTGTTCTACATCTGAATTTCTAAGGTACAAACAACTGATACCAGCCTTCTATAGTATTTCTAAGTACACCTGTCCTGCCCATATGGTAATGTCCAGTGTAACACCATTTCTAAAACATTTTTTTTAAACACCATTATTGAATTATCAAGATGTAGGTACATTTACATTTATATAAAAGTAATATAACTGTACTAACAAGTTAAAATTAACAAACATTACGCTTCACATATATTGCTATATATCATATAACCTAAGCAACATTACATAAATTATTTAATTCCTGCCCCCTTTTTTAAACAAGAAACATCATTATTAAACCATCACTTACAACATAAGCAATCATATTTATATAAATGAAAGCAATCCACACTGACACAATCCTAGATGCAAGCATTTTATATCTCAAACCATACTAACACACTCCCAGTTGCAAACATTATATATCACTTATAATCAACCCAATCATTTTCAGTCAGACATTACATGATTCATTTTAGCCCTGCTTTCTTCTAAACCTCATTCCAACGCTGTATATTGTGTTCCCACAATTCCCATTTTTTCCTATGTAGTTTGCCCCTACCTTTTTCTAAAGATTTCAATTCCAGTTGTTCTATCTCTGTTACTATATTCACTTCTTCTAATATAGCTGGTTTAGATTCTGATTTCCATTTTCTAGTAATTGTTTTTTTTGGCATTCACCATAATTAGAGACATCCTTGCTCTATTTTTTAATTGCTTTCAGTGTGGAGAAAATGTTACTTCTCAGATGTTGTGAGAATGTTTTTCTTAGTCAGATTCAGCAGCAGGGTTAAAGCACCTGGTTGTATTGTGTCCACTAATACGGTACTTGTAGTGTGAAAAAATTGTTAAAGTCCTGACACAGAGCTTTAATAATCAATTTCACAACTACCCCTTTTTAGACTGGAAGGGAAAATATCCTGTAGTAAACATCTAGCTATCTGCACTAAACTGAGTTAGACCTGAAACAAAGCCTTTAAAATGGTATGATGAAGCCAAATTCAAATGCAGTAACACAATCATAAGTTAGAAATGCATGAAGGTTATTGTTTGCCAAAACACAGCAAAAGCTATTTTGCTATCCGTTTTAAGCATTTTGTCTTATTTTGAAATGATACTGAAGTCTAGGTGAAAAAGGCGTCCAACAGGGATGCAATGACAGGGAAGAAAGATACACTGACCTATTTGATACAGTAATATTTAACCTGTAAATTATAGTTATATGCAAACCTAAAACAAAAGGGGCTACTTGGAATTCTATTTTACAGTTGACCTGTGCATAAGAAACAAAATAAATGGCCTGAAGAGGTTTTCTGCTGCACTCAGCAGTATACATGCAGAATATTGCTTTGATTTTTCCATAATTAATTTGACGGATGTAGTACACCTGACCTGCTCACTCTTGTTCCCTGCTAGATCAAATGCTCATAGATTAATGAATGTGAGTTCTGAAGAGCTACATGTTTTGCCAAACATCAGAAGGGTAGAACTTGTGATCTGCTTCTTTTGTGAGCTAGTACTTTAATAGTGCCCTAACCTCTTTGCCACATAGCAGTGCTTGGATATAGGTAGCAATATTTTTAGTGAATCATAATTCCTGTTTCAAAAATACAGTTTGATCCTGCAGTGTAATACTTTTGTGCTATTTGATGATCATTTCAGAGCTTATTGTGAAATAGAAGTTGAAAGTCAATATGTCATAATGAACATGATTCAAGAGCGTATGAGCATAGATTGAGCCTTGCAAGCTTGACTGGTTTTCCAATAAGCAATTTTTTTCTCTTTTACTCTTTCAGTTGATCTGAGTTAGATAAGTCTAGATATTTGTTGTACTATGAAGTAATGATATGCATTATTTCAGGATCTTCCCTTTACACCTTCGTCCATATAGTATGACTTCAGACTAAATAATCTACTTATGACTATTTTTAGTATATCAGTAGAAACATGCATCTTCTTATGTTAGTTTGTTTGTTTATAGCATCTAGTGCAACAAAAATGTGTGCCCTTGGTTAATTGTAGCACTTAAATGATATTCATTGTTGCAGCAAAGTGTTTCAGAATTGTTTCATAGAATTTTCTAATTCTGCTGTGGGGCTGATTAATGCATTACATGGCCTAGTTTGGCATGTACTTTTTATTCATTAACACAAAATCAGACATGACACTGAAGATGTTCAGAGGTCTAGTTAACATAAGAGTGGTCCCACTTCAACAAGTAAGCCTGAAATATTTAAGCAATAACCCACGCCTGGGTGTGGGTAATGCTGGATTTACCCACGGTTGATGCGGTTTGGTCACGAGGGCGAAGCCTGAGTGGCCAAACAAAGACAACTGTGGGTAAATCCAGCATTACCACACCTAGAAGTGGGTTATTGCTATTATATAGTGACATTATTAAAAAAAAAATACTTACTTTTCTTAAAAAATGGCATTGTATAATGCCTCCGTGCTGCCCTTCCCCAGCTGTCCGGTATTCTGCGGCAGTTCTGATGTACTGTGCATGCGTATGCTTACGCAGTACATCAAAGCTGTGTGTGGAAGCAACAGAGAAAGGAAGATCTCTGTTGCTTTTACAAACGTGTTTCGCTATGTTAAAAGAGTTTAACATAGTGAGATATCTTTTAAAAAAGCAACGGAGAAAGGAAGATCTCCATTGCTTTTTTTTTTAAGATATCTCGCTATGTTAAACTCATTTAACATAGCGGGATTACAGCAACAGAGCTCTTCTGTTCTCCATTGCTACCAAAAACACAATAAAATCAAGACTTATACTAATGGAAAAAGTCGGGGCGACCGGACCTTTTTCATTAGCATAAGTCTGATTTACAATGAACACGCTGACCAATCAGTGTGCACATTTTGGAATATTCATGGGGGGTCATTGTATAATTATATTATCATATGATGCCAATGAATGTCCAAAACACTTGCAAGATTTAATCTTGTCAGCTAAAAGAAAAAGATTTACTCACATCATACAAAAGTAAAAAAAAAAAAAAAAAAAAAAACTAGTAGATAACCAGAGAGCGAATTAGCCCACTCACATATGTATAAATTAAGCAAGCAAATAGCTCAAACTACTAAATATTCGGCATGACTTAACAACAGCTTCTATACAGAAATCATTTCTATTCATTTTTTATCATTAAAGGCCTCACATGGGACATTGTACCATATTCTGCTAATAGAAAAACACACACATCAGAAATATTTGATAAGATTTGGAAATTCACTGTTGCAGCTTTGTGGAAGTGAGCTTCAAATCACAAGGCTGGCAGTTAACCACAAGATGAGATTTTCACAGAAAACTGAATGAAGCATTCATGAATAATTAATGAGGGACCTTGGTGTTCTACACAAAAACATAATGCCACATATGATACATCCCTCACAGAGTAAGCCATTTTCCCAGCAACCTGACTTGTCAGTAATGGCAGATGTAGCTATATGGCTACTGGATAAAAACTGCATATAGCTGGGAAGGAAAATGCTTTATAATAGTAATCCCATGAATAATTAAATTAGGACAAGTGCATTCCTACAGCTATTGTTCTACTTGCACTTAGTGTGCAATAGTTGCGTGGTATGCCAGAAATCATGGCATGCAAGGCTGAACCACAGAGCAGCACGGCCTGCAGCTCAGTGTTGCATATTGTCTTGATGATCTTGTGCTGGGCCACTACTGGGTGTTACGCATAACTACACTGCACTGAATCAGGAACTGCATGTAGTATATAAAAATGACATGCCAAAAATGGCAAAAAGATAAGCCAGTTATCCCATTTTCTGCCACAAGATCATGCTACAGTACCTGTCAAAGTTGTATAAGAATGTTTTTTATGCACCTTTTAAAGCTATTCTACACAGCAGCCTTCACAGAACAATATCAGCAGCAATTTGTAGCTTTGAACTCTATAATACACTTCATACTGTCATGGAAATAAGAAAAGTGTAGGATACTGAAGTATCTAACAGCTTTTAAGTCAGTGGACATCTGTGTGGCAAAGTCAGTGGACATCTGTGAGGTAGGGCCAACGGCATTACAGTTTTCAGTGTTGCAAAACACTTTATATTTTTGACTTTATCAGTGTAACTGTTTGTATATCAGAACTGCTAAAGTTCCAAACACTACAAAAATTTGTAAAAATACAACACACCAATTCGTAGGGAAGTAAAGCAAAACAAAACCACAACGGCCACAGATCCCAAAGGTTCACAGTTTAATAAAACTTAGCGCCTCAGCAAAAGAGCCTTCCAAGAGTAAAATGCATCAAATACTCAACAGATTAAATAGCCCTAACAATCTCAATTAAACAATTAAAAAAAAAATTAAACAATCAATATATTACCATCCCTAAATTACATACCTCCAATTACATTCCTTATTAAACCCTAATGGCTCTAAAATGCTATATTTCAAAATAAAAAGAGTTTATTTTTTAGGAGTTTATCCTTTAAACTAATACATTCCCCTAAGCCTACCTCAACTTTTTCCAGAACACAACCTTGCAAATCTTCAGGATTGGAATTATGTAAAAATAAAAAATGTCCCCCCAAAGGACTATCCAGTTTTTTATTTTTTATGTCTCTGACATGCTCTTGAAGGCGTACCTTAAAACTTCTAACTGTCTCTCCAATATAATATAAATTGCAGGTAAAACTAAGAGCATATATAATGAAGTCCCATTAATCACAAATCTTACATTATTAATAAAGGAAAAAGTAGGGACCAGCTTCTTACAAATAGAGCACTTGTTACAGGGTATAGTGCCTCTACTTACTAAACTATCCCTACTAATGCTGACATCTGGTGGAACAAAATATTTATGCACCACCATGTCAGCCAAATTTCTTTTTTTTTAAATTCTCTTTATTGTTTTATACAGACATTAACAGTAAATGACAACAGACTAAACATACAAGAACTAACTACAAACAAAACTATATACACTTATACAATGCCCAAAATAACTCAAAGGGTGAAACAGTAATCAAATATTCAGTTCAATATATGTTTAAATAACATTCTCCAATATTCTTTAAGATACGGTTTCTGATTAACATTGTGGAACAAGTATCTATGAGCCTTAAGGTGTTTAATAGCAAGAGTGTTGAATCCCTCCCAGGATAGTAAGTGCCTATTTTTCCAATTAAGTGAGATATAATACTTTACTAACATAAAAATGGAAATCAGAATTCTGTGTTGCGCCTTTGATAAACCTGGGGGAGGGATGTGTAAGAGAGTAAATTTACATGAAAGGGTTGATTTTTCGTAGCCTATTTTTTCCAGTTGGACTCTTAGGGCACATCATAGTTTATATGAGCATTTGCAGCTCCAAAATATATGTAGGAGATCGTCTGTTTGATTTTGACAGACTTGACAATGAGGGGAAGTTAGGGTATATTTTGTTAATTATGTCAGGGGTAAGGTATGCATTGTTCATTACCATGAGCTGGGTATATTTAAGTTTTTTTAGGGGTATGAGGCTAGAGCTAATCTTTATGACATTTGAGATCTGATTGTGGGTGATAGAGGGATCCTGCTTTAGCCAGTAGTTAGAGAAAATGGGCTCCTTATGTGTTTTGGAGGACATAATAACTTTGTAGGTATTTGAAATCATCTTCTTTTTAAGGAGAAGTAGTTTCCACAGTACCTTGCAAGTTGATATATCTTTATCTGTTACCATGGGGTGATCTAGGAACATATGAACTAACTCCCTGATTTGTCTTAATATGATTGTATATTTTTTTGGTAAGTTCATGTTAACTCTTATATCAGAGATGGACTGTTGATTGAAAGGGAAGAGGTCGGAAATGCTTGTATTCTTGAGAAAGGGGTATTGGTCTAAGTTTAACATATGACCATTCATCTTTAAATTAGGGTTGAGATGTAGTGGTTGTAGAGTGTTAAAGGCAGGGGTCAGGTTCAAAGATTGAAAAAGATTTTGTAGTGTCTTTATATTAGAGTTAATGCCATTATGCAACTTAATTTTACCCAAGTTTTCTTTATTTAAGAAAGGGAGAGCAGAAGGATTGAGGTTTAGAGATTTGACATAGTTATTATAGAGTATAACCCAGGCTGGACACCATGTAGTGTAATCCTTATTGTAGAAAGCTATGTTAATGATCCTACTACCATTGTTAATTTCATAATATATTTTAAAATTCGGCAATCCAAGACCTCCTTGCTCCTTAGGGAATGTAAGTTTAGTGGAACTAATCCTAACAGATTTAGGGGACCATATAAATTTCGAAATGAATGAGAGAAAATTTTTAAATAATTTGTTGTGCAGGGTAATATTTGTTGCATTGAAAATATATAAAAATCTAGGAAGTATGCCATGTTTATGATTGCTGTTCTAGCTAGGAATGGAAGTTTAAGTTTGGCCCATCTGTTTAAGTCGTTTTGTACACTCGACCATAATTTAGAAATATTACCCTGATATTGAGCTGTATGTTCCTGGAAAAAAGATATTCCTAGATAGTGAACGTGTTGTTTAATGTTTATACCTTTGGGAGAGAATATGTTTGGGAATGGAGAAGACATATTTATCGGGAATATTAATGATTTATCTCTACTGAGTTTGTAGTTTGCAAATTTGGCGAAGGTATTAATGCAGGACATAATTTTCTCAAGATCAGAACTAGGTAAAGTAAAGTAGATGTTTAAATCATCAGCATATGATGATAGAGGAAGTTTAGTGCTATATAGGACAGGAATGTGATGGTAGGTTTTCTGTTTGATTAATAAGAATAAGGGTTCGATGAATAGGTTGAATAATAACGGAGAGAGAGAGGACATCCTTGCCTAGCACCATTTTCAATTTCAATTCTAGATATCTGGTTATTTATTTGTAATATAGTGTATGCATTAGAGTTCAGAGTTTTAATCTTGTTAATGAATATATTTGGTATGTTAAAATGTGGAAGAATATCAAACAGAAATTCTGTACTGATTCGGTCAAAGGCTTTGGATGCATCAATAGCTAAAGTGTATAGAGAACTTTTGGCCAGGGAAGAGAGCGAAATCATAGCGTCTAATGTAAGGGTGTGGTCTATTGTTTGTCTGTGCATAATGAAGCCAGATTGTTCAGGTGAAACAATACTGGGAACGACTGCTTTAAGTCTATTTGCAAGAATTGTGGCCAAGATCTTCATATCCATGTTAACAATAGAGATGGGTCTATATTCCCAGGGGGTTTTCGAATCAGCGTTATGTTTGGGGATAAGGATAGTTCTAGATGCGTTAAGATGGATGTCTTTAATTCCAACTTGGGTAATATGATTAAACAGCTGAAGCAGAACTTTGGAAATTTTAGGTGTGAAAGATTTATAGAATTCAGCCATGAAGCCATCTGGTCCAGGGAATTTGTTAGATTTTAAGTTATTAATTGCTAATATCATTTCTTGTTGTGTAATTTCCCTGTCAAGGGAATATTTTTGATTTTTAGTTAGCTTGGGGAAGGATAAGTTGTTTAAGAAACTTTGTAGTTCTGCTTTGTCGATAGGGCCTTCTGGAGGGCTGTAAAGTTGAGAGTATAGGGATTCAAATAGTTTAAGAATATCATGCGTAGTCTGATATCTTTTCCCCTGATATGATATTTCTGACATAAAGGGGAATGTTCTATTTTGGTTTATAACTCTGGCTAAAAATTTAGAGGGGAATTGGGCCCATTTCGAATAGGGTTTACTATTAAAATGTTGAATGGCACTACATCGACTGTACTATAGTCGAACACAGAAGTTCGAAAATAGTAATGTCAACATCAAAAAAACAATCTAGGAATGGTTTTAACATGGGTCGAGGTAGGTGTTCAGTATTATTCAGAACTACAAACATCTCCCCTACCTCGACCCATGTTAAAACACAGTCCTAGATTGTTTTTTTGTCGTCAACATTACTATTTTCGAACTTCCGTGTTCGACTATAGTACAGTCGATGTAGTGCCATTCGACATTTCAATAGTAAACCTCCGAATAGTTAGCTAAGGTTTTTATCTCATGAAAGGAAAGATTCTCAGCTTGTAAAGATATAAGTTTTTTTTGTAGATGAAGTACTTCATTCTCAGATTCAAGTGAATAGTTTAATTGTAATTCGGCTTCAAGCTTATATATTTTATTTGTTATAGCTGATTCATTTTTATTGTAAAGTTTCTTGTAGTATGATGCTTTGTTTATAAGGAATCCTCTAATCATTGCCTTGGTGGCTGCCCAGGAAAAGTCTAAAGAGGTTGAGTGGGAATTACCAGATTGAAGAAATTGATCCAGATAGGACTCCACATGTGAGATTCTTTCTTCCTTCTTTAAAAGGTTGGGGTTTAGCTGCCACCAAATAGCTTTGTTTTTTACGGATCTTGATTAGGGCCAGTGAATAGAAAGGGAGATCTTGGAGTGGTCGGATAGGCATCTAGGATCAGTGAGAAATGAGATGTCAAAGTTACTAAATATTGAGGAGATTAGGAAGAAGTCTAGCCTAGACCAACTTTTATAACAGTTGGAGGAAAAAGGTGAATTTGTTATTTTTTGAGGGGCCATTTTGAAAGATATAGGGATCGAATAAGTTATAATCTTCTTTCAATTCGGATATGGTTAAGGTTGCATATTTATTATAATTAGCATTAATATTAGTCCTGTCAATCATTGGATCCTGGATAGACTTCCATTCACCACCCACAATATAATAATGGTTAGGAAATGAAAGTAATTTGTAAATTGTCATAATAAAATGTTGTTGCCTGCAGCAGGGGGTATAAAGATTAATAAATAAGATAGGTTTATCAAGATGAATGTAGGTTGTAGTAAAGTAACACCACCTTCCCTCTTTGTCTGAGTCAAAACTAATTATATCTTGTTGGAATTTATTTTTAATTATTATAGCGACCCCTGCGCTATTGGTTTTAGCTCCAGATGCTATTACAGTTTTAATCCACGGTCTCCCTCTGTCCTGTTCCCACTGGTGATTAAATAGGTGAGTTTCCTGGACAAATAAAATATTTGAAGCAGATTTAAACACCAGATGCATAAAAAGTTTTTTTTTTATTAGTTGTTTGTAACCCTTTAATGTTCCAAGACTCTATATTCAGCATTTGTGCACTAAGTTATAAAAGTAAGTAAAATGTGAGATATGGAGAATGTAAAACTGATTAGGAATAGAAACAATTTAAACAAGGATGTTTGGGCAAGGATAAGAAACCCTTCCTGCTTTAAACCCATGCCTAACCACCACCCAACTAGCCCGGAAGGGGCTGGGATATTAGGAATTAATGTGGCATAGAAAAACATTTTACAAAAACCCTGTGACCCCACCCAAAAAGTGAGACTAACATATCCCACAGTGACCCAACTATAACTACAGAATCTAAAATGCATAACAATCCAATAGATAAACAGGCTCATAACTCAGCTAACTAAAACTTAAACTGAGAGCTTAGTCATTTGTGTATCTAAGAGTTAGCTGTATCTATACATGATATTTAACACCAAAATTTTGTAAGCATGTTAGTGTTACAAAATGTGTATATACATTTTCCTTTACAGCTAGCACCAAATCCCTTTCCAAAAAAAAAAAAAAAAAAAAAAAAATTAGTATTATTGGTAATAAAGGGTAGTTAATTCAGGTATACTCTTGTGAATAGGTTTAATGAAACTAATTAACCAGAACATGTAGTGGTATGGCTTTTTGGCCCCAAAGATAAAAAATCGTAGCAAAGGAACTAGAATTAGAGTAATACTCGGAGGGCACCAGATATAATGTAAAATGCCATGTTCAGGAAGTAAATAACAAATCAGAACTGTTTATATTGAGATCTTTCCTGTAGTATAGAATATCTATACTGGAGTCCTAGCTTTCATTTCTTATAGAGAAGGTAGATAACCATTCTACAACAACAGAGAGTCATATATTACTCCTGACCTCCTAGAGAGTGACATCCTGTAAATCATGCCATGTAAATTAACATAAATTACCTGACATCATAAAATAGATAACATCAAAGCATCAGGCTTATAATACTATTAAAATACTAATAAAAATTCCATGCAATGCATAACAGTGTAAGGTACAAACAGCCTGTAGTCTAATGAATGAAAATGCCTCCGCACCTTACAGGCTTAGCACAAAATCTGTACACATGCTATCTATTCTAAATTTGAAGCCCTGGTATATGTATAGTAAGTGTCCTGGATCCCTTTCAAAAATATAGGGACATTCACCCACAGGGAATAATAGCAGAAACGGGTGCTTGTACCTTTTTAACCATCCTACTCTGACATTAAATCAGCATTCAATTCAACTTCCGTATAACTTCTTGATTCTACCTAACTTTCCTCACGTAGTTAAATAGAACATGAAGAGAGACAGGCATCGCATGTGTCCATCTAGTTTGTCCCTCTAATTGTCCTGTGGATGAGAACTGAGGGTGACATTGCATTATGCACAGCTTTATTATTCCACCTTGATATCACTGGAATGCCGAGGTGATTGGGAGCTGTTTCAATAGGCAAATGTCAGACTTACATTGTCGCTTACTTCAGCTTTAACCTACACGGTTATATTCAGTGGAACATTACATCCCCTTTGACCGATGTTTACTCTGAAAAAAAAAAAAAAAAGACAAGCGTTAGGAAGCTTGTACCTTTAAGATCCCCTAAGGCTCATGGGAAAGCTGGGGTCAAGTGAGTTCACGTTGTGGAGAATCATGGTGGAAAATGAGAGGTTTTGTTGCTGAACCGCCAGGGGCCATGAGGCGAGGAGGCCTGTAAATCAGTCAACAAACGACAAGGCAGGAGTCCATATCAGCACCGAGGGAAGTCAACACAGGATCGTGGCAATCCCTCCATGATGGGCCAGACCAAAGAGACAGCACACAGAACTTGAAGTAAGTTAGTGTTTTTGTTGTATAGCATCTGGACATTCCTTAAATGCTTCAAGAAACACAGAAGCAGCCTTCTTGCTGTTTACTGCAGGTAATTTAGAGCCCTTGTGATCGAAAATTTGCTTTTTAATTAGGTATGTGCAAAAGGGTGCAAGCTTTTGTCTTTCCAGTTTTATCTGTGCAGGAAGATCAGATGATAGCTATATTTTGGATCCGTTCCATAGAATATTTTTTTTTTTTCTAGCTGCAAGTAAAAGTTTGTTTACATGTTGAAAATTTAGTATTTTTGCATAGACAATTCTCAGATTTTTTTGGTCAGAGAATGGTCTGAGGGCTCTATGGGCTCATTCAGTTATTTGGTCTGTCAAGGGCGCATTGTCTAGGAATAAAGCAAATATTGTAGGTATGGTTTCAGGTAAAGTGATATGGTCTATACGTTCCGGAATACCTCTTAAAATAATATTGTTGAGCCTGGATCTTGCCTCAAGGTCCAAAAGTTTCTGTTGCATATCCAGAATAGTTGTGACATTTGACTTTTGTTCTTTTTGTAACTGCTCTATTTTGAACTCATTATCAAAAACCTTTGCTTCAGTTTTGTCAATTCTTGTAAGTATTCTGTCTATGGAGTCTCCAAAGGTTTTTAATTAATTGGAAAAGTTTTGTATTGCAGTTTGGATAGGCTGCAGTGCCATTTTTAAATCTTCCATGTTGGTTGGGTGAGATTTCACTTTGGAAGGAGGTTTTGTAGATTCCTGTTGTTTGCCAGTTCTTGCCCTTTTAGTTATTATTTCTTTCTCCGGAGATGAGATTGAGGAGCATTTTGCTTTTGTAGTTTGTGCCGCCATAGAATCAGATTGCTGTAACATAGTTGAATTTCCTTTTTTTTTTTGCTTGTTTAGGAGAATGTAGGCCGGAGAGCCCCAGACCTCATGGGCAGCAGACAAAAGTAAGGTAAGGAAAAATCTACAGCAATCCACCAAGTAGTTACTCCAGCTTCTAGTTCGAGATTCAATATTTGGGTTTAAGTAAGTTCCTCAAGTCCAAGGTAAGGTTATTAATCGTAGAAGTTAATTCTCTTACATATAATAAGATTAATATTTGATTCTATGATGCTGAGTTATGGTCTAACACTGTCTATAGGACAGCAGCCATCTTGATCTCCCCTCATGTCAGCCAAATTTCTGGCTCTTTTATAAGACACATTCACATATCTGGACAAGACTTGTCTTAAGTCTTTGTCCCCTAATAACATAGGCCAGAATTCTTGAACTTTACTAACCACCTCATCCGTTATTACATTAAATGTAGTAACAAAATAAATTTCTTTTTTATCTTGTGTCCTTTGTACTTCACTTATGCTCATCTTATTTCTTTTCTTACAAGACACCTCCAAATTCCTATTATTTATTTTTTGACAGATAACATTCCTGTTTACAAATCTCTTATTCATAATTTTAGATTTTGCCTCACTTACCATATTCATATCATATCCTCTCTCAATATTTTTTTTTTCTGTCTCCAGAATTTCTTTATTAAAAATATCATCTCTACTACACAGTTTATCAATTCTCAAAAATTCATTATATGGCAGTACTGAAATTAAATGACGTGGATGGCAACTACTCCCAAAAAGAAATAAATTTCTCTGATCTAACTTTCTATGTATTCCAGTATCCAATCCATTAAGGTGGATATCCAGAAAATTTACCTGGGCACCTATCTGAATACCATCAAACTGAAGACCCATATTATTCACCTGTAGGTCATCAACAAAAATAGATGCCCTAATTTGATCACCCTGAATTTGATCACCCTGACATAAAAAAAATCAAATCATCTATAAATCTGAAGTAAACTATTACCGCTGATTTATAAAAATCATGTGATATATATAATCCTCCTTAAACATAACTATTTTGCCGAGGTGCTACATTTTATTTAACTGTGAAACTTTGGGATATGTGGCCGTTGTGGTTTTGTTTTACTAAAAAAAATTATTACTTGGACTCTCTAGTCGTAACCAACTTGTTACGTATCCTCAACATACATTTCAAGATTCACCTCTCAAACTTTCCTTCACTCATTTCTTAAGGTGAATTGCTTGATATCCATGTGCTAAACACATAACAAGTTGGTTATAGTTGGAGACCTAGCATAAATTTATATATGTTATCAAGATTAACCATTTGTACTTGTAATGAAATGTGACTACCCCCTGTGGCTAAGTGAAACGTATTGTGAATCTCATCCATTATGCTGTGCAGGTTTGTTCACAAGCAGGGTTTCTCAGACATCTGAAATGTTTATATTAAGAATTTCAGAGTTAGATTTTATATGATATAATTTAAAAGTCTGCTACTTTAGTTAAAGAGCTTTTGGATACTGGTGAATATTAGACCCTTTTTTTAATTTTGTACTCTTGCTGTGCTTTGTTTATTCATTGTCTAAAACAGATCTGACATAATGTGTAACATCTGAAATATAAAGTACAACGATAGGGAGCTCTTCAAACATTCAGTGCGATTACATTAAAGGATCACTGAGCTTTACCTTGACAGTGTTTTAAAGTTCTTATGCCATGAATAACTCTAAACCCCATGGTGGAAGCCCAAACTTCCTGGTACAAAGTTTCCAATATGCCAATATGTTAATATTTATATTACATGGCTTTCTCTACATTTTGCCAATATAAATGTACAAAGCTTAAGCATGTGTCTGTATAGCATATCTGAACTACTGCTACTCCAATGTCTCAGTCTGCCATTAACCCTGACATTATAAATAAATAAATAAAATAATTACATTCCCAATTCTTCCTGTTAATCGGATGCTGATTACTGGAAAAAAAGTTAATACAGTTGATTAGTTACAAAGCAAAGTTTGGCATGTATGAAAATTACTTGATAAAATATATGATAATTATTTATTTAAGTAGCTGGTTAATTAGATATTTTCTTTAATTTTAGTATTTAGATCTTTGGGAAGCAATTAAGTAATAAAAGGCTGTTACATTATCAATTTCACAGAAAATAATAATGTACATTGTGGGCCATTGATTGGTGTGAAAGTTGATCCCCATTAGATACAGTGATCATTGGAGGAAGACAGTGAATGATTCCCAGTTATGGCTAAATTAGTTGCCACAAATGGGAACAATTCTTGCAGGTAGGAAGATATATGACTTGGGACCAGTGTCATGTGAATTCTGGTTACAGTCAAGGCCAGTAGGTATAGAGAGTTTTCTGGTGAATTTAAAATTTAGGTGGGTGATTGTGCCAGTTGAAGCTAGATCCAGTTGGGCATGACTTTGTTTTAGCAGCTGTTGAGTCTGCTTCAGCTAAGCATTTGGCTGACAGAATTTATAAGCGGTTAATAACAGCCAACATTCATGTATATGACTAAGATATGGTACAGGGGTCTGGGAAATGAGATGTCCATAGAAAGACAGTTTACTCTTTATATAGTGCCCAGGAATACTACTTGATCTAACTGAAATAGAATTTTCATCTGGAAGAATCTCAATTCACTAGACTCCAGGATGATCTTTGATTGTCTTCTGACTGCTGGAAATGTGAGTGGATGCAGAGAAAAACCTGTCAGCAACAGTGAGATGAGATGTTGATGAACAGTGCTGTCATTTAGTATGGCGTTGCATTTGACTCTGTCAAATGGTAATATGCAGCAAATGTTGAATATGATTAGGCCAAAAGGGATAGTTTTGCTAAAGCATAAATACAAAAGGCAGCAATAATACCATATTAGAAATAAATTCTAATATATTACAAAAGCATAAATGAGGAAACAAATGCAAGTAATTCAATTCTAAAATGTAGAACATCATCAGATGCATTCAACCTCAAGCACAGATGTATTTGATAAGAAACACATCCCATTAGAATAGTTTATCAGTTTTGACAACATAACATTTTTTTTCTCAGTATTGTCTTTTCTTTACTTATGAAAGCCACCTCTTATTTCCTTTAAAATGGATGCAATTCACAGAAGGCACTGAAGCCTGGATTTCTAAAGGCACCTAAAATATAAATTGGCACAGTGGTACAGCGGTAGCATTGTTGACTCACAGTAAGAGGTTCTGCAGTTTGATTCTCAGCTAGAGTGCCTTCTGTGCGGAGTCTGTATGTTCTCCCTGCATTTGTATGGGTTTCCTCTGGGTGCTCTGGTTTCCTCCCACGTTACAAAGACATGCATCTGGGGTGTTTCTCCCGGGGCCTCCGCTGAAAATTGGCATTGTTCCAAGTCGGACTTTCCCAGTTAACAAATGATCAATAAATAAATAAAATCCAATAAAGTTGACCAAATATCCTCATTTACTTGCCAATGTGACACAGCAGGGATACACAGAGATGCACTGCACTTCTGCATGGGTTTTGCTCTGTTAGGTGCCATTGCATGGCAACATAGACATTAACTAAATGTCCAAACCAAGACCAGAAATCCACTTGTACAGCTACCTATGGTCTGGGTTACATAAATGAACAATGCAGCAATTATGTAAACAGGCACATCCCTGCAATGAAACCCATACACAAAAGCGCCACACAGAATAAATAGAACAGCCACATACCATACTGCAAGAATCTTACAAGAAACATAAACATATGTTCACAGTCCAATTCATTTCAATATAAAGCAGTACATATACTTACTCGGCTGTGTGTTTTATCACATCATGTGACAGAAGGCCACGAAGCATCACATAAAGCTATATAGCCATAGAGGCCATAGAGTATTTGTAACTTTAGTGTTATGATGTCCATAAATGTGAGCAGAAGGAGTGGATAAAAAAGAAGGAATAGGAGAATTCAGCAAGCAGAGGTACACACAGAGGCACAGCTTGGAAGAGTGAGGGTGGCAAGGCAACTTTTTTGATAGGGATTGGGCCCCATTTTTGCTTTATATAGAGAAGAGAAGGAAAGGTGAAAGGGCAAGCAGGGTAAGAAAGTGGGTAAAGTAGTGTGCATTTTCAAACAACATCACAAAGAAGAGCCGAAACAAACTAGAATGAATGTTCACACACTAAGATGGGGAAACATGAAGGAGCGAGAGGCAAAGAACAGACAAATAAAGAAGTTGGGGTGGACAATGCAGAGGGTATGGTGTGAAACACAAGAAGAAGAAGGGGGTACATGTGACTTTGGATAGGGTTGGGTACTAACAGTAGTGCACCATTTGCCAGTATGGCACAGTGAGACATTTTAAGTTCATAGGATCATAGGTAAGCACTAGGCTAGCTGCCCTTATAGGCCAAAATTCCCCTTTTTGCACTCAAACTAACCTATCCTATTTGGTTAGAGATTGGTCTTAACCTTCCCATAGTCGATAATTAAATATTAGCCCTAATGAGAACAACTAGGGTGGCCTTACTTATCCCATGGTCGATAATTATATATTACCCTAATGAGAATATCTGGGATCATACAATAGATAATTTGAGGGAACTCGTGCATAAGATAAACATTTACGAGCTGCCTCTGTCCATTAGTAGTACAGGGGGCAGTCCTGGGGTAAATGTTTTTGTTTCCCATCCATAGATCCAAGTTGAGGTTGAATACAAACAGGGATAAACTTTGTTTTATGTGGATGCGGAGTCTGTTCTAGAGCAGCAGTATCCTCTGTGAGATACACCTGTGCCTCTAAACTGCTCTGTTGATGTTGTAGAAGAGGTTTAAATCTCTAGACTGAGTGTTTCTAATGCCATTTGACTTGCTGATGTGCAATGAGTCCATCAGTACTAGTCCCTAGATCTAGATATAATTCATTTGCTAATAAGCTGTGCAATATAGAAGGACATTCTCAGAACAATGAACACATGTTGGTCAAAAATTAGTTCACAGTCCACATAGGTTCCCAATCCTGAACAAATGGATCAGATCTTAGGGGCATATTGTCAATACTGTAGTTCCCTTGGGTAGATGACTTCTCAAAGGCTACAATAATGTATTTTTGGCATTTAGTCTCAGTCCATGATTTTGGCACCAGTTATTTATTTATTTGTTTATTTAGGACAAACCTTCCTGCAGAATTGCTAAGTCAGTTGAGGATTCAATGACTGCTCCTAGCTTGCAGTCATTTACAAACTTAGTATTGGCTATTACTTCAAAAAAGTACATACCAAACAGGAGATGTCCAAGCACAAAACCCTGGGGGACTCCACTAGTAACTGGTCTCTTTGTGGCGGTAACTTCCCTGTTTTGATTTACTTCATCCAATGTGTGATCTAGTTTACAATACGGCAAGTGATACAGGGGTTTATTCCCAGTTTATTTAGCTTTTCTACTATGCCTGAGAGGACTTTATGGGGATTTTATTTTTTAAGAGGACCATGTCCATTTGAATATACTATAGTACAACTAGATTACTCCATTGTTGGCAGCTGTCAGCCTCATAGCTCTCAACCTTCCATCTCCAAAAAGTTGAATACTGCCTATTACGATGTGGAAAATATGAACAAACTGTGGGACATTTGCAGACAATTTCAACTAGGAAGCTCCTAGCACAATTAGTAACTGTTTCTTCACACTTCCAAATGCATATAAAAAGATAGTTTGATGAATGGATATGATATGGTAAGAGTTATTCTGCTTATCTGTTAAACCATTTCTTAACAAATGAATGTGTGACAGACCCTTTCAATGTAATGTAATTCTATGTGAATTCCATACAGTCTGCTCAAAGTTTAATTAATAATTCCAAAACTATGCTACATATAAACTCTTGAAATATTTCATCTTAAAGCTTTCATGATGGTCAACACAACTACATTGATATTTGACCTCTGTCTAGAACTGCTAAAGATATATTAATTGTTGTTAATATAACATTTATTTATACTGTCAGTATTCTCACATTGTTATAAATATATCAACAACTAAGTAGTATTGACAAAAGTGCTTTGCCTCATATGAAAGTTCACAAATGGACAATCAAAATGCTGCTGGCAGTATGTTTATACATTAAATTGTAACTGAGATATCATAAGTTGTTTACAAAATATTACAAAATTAATATTCACAGTGTTTATGACTTATAAAATCCAGTTTAAGGCTTAGAATCTAATGAGCACTGCCGTATTAAGATGTGTTTGTGCTGAGCAGTCTGCCCTTTACTGCAAATCCCCAAATGAAGAAAACAAACGACTCCAAGCCACAAGTGAGGTAAAGTTAGCACTTTTGTTTACTTAATTTAGCAAACTTCTTCAGACAAACAAGTTAATAGAAGAAATCACTTAAATAGGCAACCATCAATGACATCATCAAATATGAGTCTACAATCCACCCACATTTAAAGCTAAATACCCAAATTTGTATAAAAAGTTAAATACATTTATATATAAAAACATAATATGCAAAAAAACACAAAATACATTGCCAAAGCACCATCGGATATGAAAAGTTTGTAAAAAAAAAACAACATAGGAAAAAAAAATATATATATATATATATATATAAAATAATGTAAACTTATATATATATATATATATATATATATATATATATAAATACAATTAAATATATAATCACACATTTATACATATATGCACAAAATTATATAGATGTGTATATCACACTACATCCACACAAACATACATACATTCACACAGTACAATACAATATAATCAACAATATACACAATTAAACGGGGGCACCATATTACCTAGCCAAAGATTTCAGCTTGAGAATACATTTAATGGATAGACTATCACTGAGTCCTGGGGGGGGGGGGGCATGTGCGTTAAGTCTAAGCTGCCAGGCTAATTCTTGATCATCAAGTCTCAATGATAATGGTCCCCCCCTATCATCCAAGCCAACCTTATCTATAGCCATAAATAAAAATTCATGGGTAGGATTAATTTTCACATGCCTAGCCAGGGCATTATTTAAATTCAATTTCCCAATACTATACATATGTTCATAGATCCTATTTTTCAGGGGTCTCTCTGTCCTACCGATATAAAATGCTGGACAATTTTGGCAAGTACCCAAGTAAAGAACCCCCTTTTAATCACAATGAAACCTTTCTTTGACAGAATAATGTTGGTTATGTACCATAAAGGTGTTAGCAGTTTTAATATGTTTACAAAAACGGCAACATCCACATTTAAACATACCAGGATGAGGGGAATGGTGGAGGGACATACAACCTTCCATTATTGCTTTCAAATTCCAGCCCTTCCTAAAAAACACCTTGGGCTCACCCCCCACCCTATCTCTAATGGTCATATTCTCATGTAAGAAGCACCAATTCTTAATTAAAATGGATCTAATTAGGGGTGCAACCAATGAAAAAGTAGTAATAAACCAAAGGTTAATACCGACACCCACCTGTGATCATGGGGACCTCACATTCACTGAAACATCAGCTAAAGTAGCTGAAGTGACTGGGATGGTATGCCCCTCATGAGAAATCAAAGGATCCTCCCCTGGTTGGCTGACATTACAACCAGAAAAATTTGGTAATGTCTCACCTACATGTCATTGATGTCCACCCTGGGCCCATAATGTCTCACCTACATGTCATTGATGTCCACCCTGGGCCCGTAATGTCTCACCTACATGTTGTTGATGTCCACCCTGGTCCCCAAATAGAAGTGGTCTAAAGAACCCATCATTCCTTTTCGTATACACCTCACTAATCAACTGGTTAACAAGTCCCTTTGGGTAACCCCTCTTGATGAACATATCCTTCAAAAGGTTACACTCAACCTGGAACTCAGAATCAAGGGACACCATTCTGGCTGCCCTAACAAGTTGACCCTTGACAACCGCCCTTTTCTGATAAAAGGGGTGGGAACTGGTGTAGTGTAGGAAGGCACTTGAGTTGGTAGATTTCCTAAAAATCTTAGAAAGAAATCTCCCATTAGATCTATCAACAATAAGTTCAACATCCAAGTAAGCTATTTTACCATTTTGGAAATCCCAAGTGAACTGCAGAAAATTGGTAAATGTCATGATATGCTCAACAAAGGCTGATGCCATGGGCTTGTCACCTTTCCAAATGATAAAAATATCATCCAAATAATGGGTGCACCAGACCACCCTATGTTGGAAGGTTACATCCTTGAATAGAAATTTTTTCTCCCAGTATGCCATCATAGTATTAGCAAAGGTGGCACCACAGGGAGAGCCCATGGCAAAGCCAGTTTTTTGTAAATAAAATTCTTTATTAAAAATAAAATAGTTGTTACTGAGCACCAAGTCCAACAAATAATCAATCAACTCAATAGTGGGACCATCCACTTGTTTCTCCAACAAATAATCCCTGACCCAATTATGCCCGATGTCTTGAGGGATTACAGTGTATAAATCTCGAACATCAATTGTGAGGAAGTTATACTCACTGCTGTAAGGCAAATCATTGATGCCTTTCAAAAAGGCCCAAGAATCTTTACAAATATGAGGCTCAGCTGAAAGTACATACTTCAATTTGGTGTCAATAAATTTAGCACACCCAAAAGTAATTGATTGTCTACCATCCACAATCAGGTGTAATGGGGGGTTATTTAGATCTTTATGTATTTTTGGCAGCCCGAAAATAACGGGCACCATGGGGTTAGTAATATCCAAATAATGGTACAAATCAGTGTTCACAGACCCATCAATAAAGAGATCGTTAATGAAACCCCTTATACGCTGATAAGCCCCATTAATCTCATTTCTGGACACTCGTTCATAGGCCCTACCAGACAAAAAAGTGAACACATCCTCCTACTATAATTCTCATTGTCCAGTCTGCCCTTTACATCACTTTAGTAACCCCTATGTCTCCCAAGATATGAACATTTGTATGAAGTGCAAATACATAACTTGCTTTTGCCAAAAAGCTCAGGATGCAGTCCTTGACATTTAGAGTACAACATCCAGAACCCCACTTTAATGTCACTTAAATAGGTTATTTTGTAAATGATTTAATGTTCACTTTATGCTCAGTAATCACTTGTTTCAGTTTCAAATATTGTTTAGATTAAATGTAATATATTGAAAAGAAGATAAGTTAAATGGCTGTTACATATGTTGCTAGCCCTCTAGCTTTAAACATTTTCACACAGTTTAATGTTTAAAAGCTTTTGCATGTTTTACATATTTACATTCACTCTCTGTGACTCAAGGAAAAAGACCATTACTTATTTTTGTTTGTCTACATCACAAAATATCAGCTTGTACCATCTTCCTGAGCTATGTTCCCTTTTAAAAACAATTTTTGAAGTTTGCGAGATAGAGTGAATACAGAAGTTAATAGAAGTGTTTGGATGTGTGAGATTTAATTTATTTAAGTGTGAGTGTATCAGAAGTCTTAAACTGGAACACATTGCTCTGGAGTGTGTAATAAGGAGTTACATTAGAGCTGGACAAAAGTATACAGTCCAGTCTTAGTTTATAGAGCATATTCCTGTTGTGCTCTTAGGGGAAATTGTGAAATATCCTGTTTAAGTGACAGTCTCACATTGGAGTCAGTAGTGAGGATTAAAGTTCCTTAGTTAATGACCCAGGATAGTAGAGCACGTCACATATTGGTGGCAGTTTGATGGGATATTAACCAGAGGTCACATATTGGTGGCAGTTTGGTGGGATATTAACCAGAAATCACACATACAATGTTTTGAAGGTGTGTATTTCTCACACTGACCTAAATTTTATAACTCTGAAACTGCACTAAACTGTATTTTAATTTTTTTATTTTTTTTCAAATATCGGTGAATAACTTTTGAGCAGAAATGAAACATAGTGTTTTGAGTGGAATGCAGAAGAGGAAAAGAGCTGCACAGGAGAAGCAGAAAATGTACAAACTTCCAAAATTGACATCCTGGTTGAACCCAGGTGCAAGGTCATCAGCCACTAATACTGTTCCTTCAAATATAGCATCCACATCTACATCCATTCCTGCATCCAATCACCCAGTTCCAGCAGACATACCAATGGTATCATTACCTGTTCCTTCTGCTGGGGATATTCCACAAGAGGAAATATCCAAATCTGCAACAGTAAATGAGTTTTCATTCCAAGATACAGATTTGGGGCTATGGAACATTAAAGATACTAACACAGTGAATTACTGGATTCGTAGTAGGCCGTCATCATGTCAGAATCATGATAGCAACTTTTCAAACTCACACAGAGTATATAAAGGAAGCAGAGGAGAGAATACTCAGACAAAGGTATTTATCAAGAAATGTGTTCAAATGTCAATTATGGAATGGCGAGTATGTAAAACGACTCTATTCACTTTCCCAAGGTCATTTGTACTGCTATGTATGTCATCTGTTGTCCAAGACAGAGTCTCTCTTTGCTACATCCGGATTCAATGACTGAAAACACAGCAATGTTATTGTAGAACATAAAAACAGAGAAGAACATTGTAAGTGCATGACAGCATATTTCATCCGACATAAAGAAACCGGAAGTGTAGATTCTTTGTTACTTGAACATCATCGCTCAGAGCAGGAGTAGTGGCATAAAGTGTTGGCACATGTGGTTTCCGAAATTTGATTTTTTTGCCTCTAGATGTTTGCCATTTCATGGAAAAAATCTAATTATTGGGTCAGCAAAAAATGGAAACTATTTAGATATTTTAGAGCTATTGAGTGAATTTGACCTTTTTTGGAATAACATCTCAAAATGTATGAAAATCATGGAAAAGGAAATCCATCGTATTTATTGGCAAACATTTGTGAGAAATTTATTAAATTAATAGGACATCATGTTTTTTGTGCTATTCTTGAAGAAATAAGAGTCAAAGTTTTACTCAGTAAGTGTGGATTCCACTCCAGACATCTCACACACTATCAACTGACATTTACTGTCCGGGTCATTCAAGGATGTGAGCCTATGGAAAGTTTCATTTAAGTTCATTCACATCTTTTTGCATGGAGCAAAGAATCTAACAGACACTGTTGTAGACTTCTTTAATGAAAACAAAATTCCACCATGAAACTGCCATGGTCAGTCGTATGATAATGCCTCAAATATGTCTGGATGCTATACTGGATTGCAAGCATGGATTCATCAACTGAATCTGTTCGCCATCTATGTCCCCTGTGCTAGACACAGCCTGAACTTGGTGGGAGTAAAAGCAGCAGAGTGTTGTCTACAGACTGTAAAATTCTTTGACTTTCTTCAGCATCTGTATTCCTTTTCCTCTGCTTCTACACATCGATGGAATGTTCTGGCATCATCTTTAGGAAAAGATGTTGTGGTCAGGCATCTGTCTGACACGAGATGGTTGTCACATTTTGATGATGTTCATGCTCTGTATAAGGTTTTGAGAAAATTAAACATATACTGGATTCTGTATCAACTGACTGAACAAGAGGTGAACACAAGGTAAGAGGCAGAAGGATTGAGCGAGAAAATGGAGAACCAGGAAATTATCTTTCTGACAATTCTTAGGAATGACATTCTTGAAAGAGTAAGCAAAACAAGTAATGTCCTGCTGTCAGAGGATGTGAACATACTTGTTGTCATGAATCTTTTTGAGCCTCTGAAAACCTATCTTCATGAAATTGAAGACACATTTAGTGAATACAAAGTAAAAGCCAGGAGTAGGTGCCCAAATTCAGCTTTTAGCTATGTGAAACAACAGGAATAAAAGTGAAGTGTTTGTCTTACTAGGTATGACGGATCAGAAGAAGAGGTACTTCTCACCGAAAGTGAAACATTCAAGGTAGAAATATTCCTTTCTGTTCTGGACTCTCTTATCTTTGAGCTGACAAATCATGTAGAAGCTTATTCATTGATTGGGAATCTGTTTCCTTCTTCAGTGAATTGAAAACAATTGGTTCTGATGAGCTAAATGAAAAGTGTAAATATCTGACTAATGGGTATCACAAAAACTTTGATTATGCTGACCTTTTAATTGAATGTGTTCATCTCAAGCACTACATTGTTGTTGGTGAAAATTTTGAGACTCTCCCTGCATTGTACAAAAAATAATTTCGGACATTTTGAAATCTGTGTTTCCCAATGTTGAAATTGCACTAAGAGTATTCATGTGCTTGATGGCTACCAACTGTGCAGGAGTCGGAGAATATTCATTTTCAAGACTGAAACTTATAAAAAATTAGCTTGGCAGCACAGTGGGGCAACAGTGTTTGAAATGACTTTGTCAAAGAAACAGCAAAGGTTCCAAGCACGGATTAGTTCAAAATATTTAATGGGTACCAAAAAATACACAGGGTAAGCGCTTTCACGGACCAAAGCTCCGCTTCATCAGACCATAATACAGCATGTCAGCAGTTACTTAACATTTAAACCTGTTTCATCCAATACAAATCAAGTTTGAGAGTGATGTAATAATTGGCATTGATTAATACAAATGTACAAAATATATATATATATATATATATATATATATATATATATATATATATATATATATATATAAAACTTGTAGTTACTGATATGTTACACTAGACATTGCTTCACTCTTTACCGTGATACCCAATGAATGGGGAATAGAGAGTGTTAGGTCTCTATTACATACACACAATGTATCTAATGACAAGGGCAGACTGATTTGCAGTCTTTTGGAAATCATTCTGGAGAAAAATGTGTTCATTTTCAATGAAGTACATTATTTGCAGAAGGTTGGCGTGGCTATGGGCACAGGTTGTGCAAACAGCATTGCCAACCTGGCTCTGGTAGTATGGGAGACACAACATGTACTTACAAATGACAGATACAGCTCCTCAGTTGGTTGGTATGTACAGTTTGTGGACAATGTTTTTTTGCTTTGGAAAGGGATGGAGCATTTACTGTTGGAGTTTATTCAGTACATTAATAGTACAAATTATTTTCTCAAGTTTACTCATAAATATTCAGCTACCAAGATAGACTTTTTAGATGTGCAGATCAACAGGGATATGCTAGACACTGTCACTACCAGTGTTTACAGGAAAAGTTTTAGGAAAAACAGTATCCTGCACAACAACAGCATGCATCCGAACCATACAAAACTGAATGTCCTTAAGGGGCAAGTTTATCCCATTATGCGTCTTCACAATAAAGAAACTGACTTGAACATTGCCCTAGCTTCATTGACAGAAAAGGTCTTGAGTAGGGGTTACAAGTGTGACACCATAGACAAACAGATTTCTGAAGCCTGGAAGGAGAGGATGGGTAGGTGTAGACCATTCTTTAGCACTGACTCTAGGACAGAGGTTGGTCAGACTTCTAATCTGATGGATGATGGTGAATCCACAAATAATACTGTTGGCACTAAACTGAGAATGCCTTTGACATTTGCCAGCAATATTAATATGGTATGTGATGTCATTAAGACAAATTGGGACATTTTATTAACAGTACCAGAGTTACAAGGTGTTATCAATAATAAACCAGATTTTACGTTTAGAAATAACAGATCTTTGAAGAAACAACTATGTTATAGACCCCTGAAACATAATACTCATGTGCAGTCAGAAAGAGTGGGCACGTTCACATGTAGAAGATGTACAGCTTGTGCGTATACCTATTCAGGAGGTAATTTTACACACCCACAGCTAGGTTTTGTTATTAATATTGATTTTTATGCTGACTGCCATACCAAGAATCTAGTGTATTTTAGTTTTTGTATGACATGCTACGCATATTATATTGGCAAAATGAACAGACCTTTCAAAGATAGGATTTTAGAGCATCTTTGTGACATCAGGAACTCTAAAGAGTCTAATGCCCTAGCTATGCATGTGATGAAGGAAGGCTGCGAACATAGGTTTAAGTTTTCTGTTGTAGAAACCTTACGTGTCAATGTTAGAGGGGGAGACTTCAACAATAGAACTGAATCTGCTGAGCAGAAGTGGATACTAAAACTACAAGCTGACAGGTATCCTGGTTTAAACAGCAGAGCTTCGCTTAAACCATTTTTAAGAGCTAGACCATTGAAGCATTAGTAGGTTTTAAATAAGTTGAATTAGATGTTTTGTAGTCAAACACTTTTTATTAAGGTTTTTTATTAGGATGTTTGAGTTTTTAACCAAATATGTAAGCATGCTTTTTTATGAATGAGATGGTTATATTTATTCTCGTCTATCAGTCCAAGCATATTAGTAACTACAGGTTATATATATATATATATATATATATATATATATATATATATATATATATATATTTTTTTTTTTTTTTTGTACATTTGCATTAATTAATGCCAATTATTACATCACTTTCAAACTTGATTTGTATTGGATGAAACAGGTTTAAATGTTGAGTAACTGCTGACATGCTGTATTATGGTCTGATGAAGCGGAGCTTTGGTCCGTGAAAGCGCTTACCCTGTGTATTTTTTGGTACCCATTAAATATTTTGAGCTACGCCGTGCTTGGAACCTTTGCTGTTTCTTTGACATTTACTATGTTTTCACAGTTGGTTCCTGTGTCGAAAGTGAGGTTTGTTAGCAGTAGCATTTGAACAGACTTTCACTTATGTGTATGTAAAATGACATCCTCAGGACCATGGACTTCAAGTCAATTATAAAGCAATTATGTGCAAAGAAATGTTGCAAACGTTTATGTTGAACACATGAGTAATAATACATATTTCATAATAATTTCATACGTGCCATCTGTGTCTGTATGGTTTACTAGCTGTAGAATCATTAATTTGTAGACATTTTTGTTTTTGTCAAGGCTCATGTTATATTGTTCAGATGTTTATGTTGACTAATCTTTGCTGTACAGCATGTTTTTTAATGTTTAAACACTAATTTTGTTCTAAGTATAAATAAATATGTGTTTAATTTTATCATCCCTTTTCATTTATAATCCTATGAGTGGTTGTGTAGGTAGGGGCACCAGTGCACTGCTTTGCCCAGGAGCCAATAATGATATTAAGATGGCCCTTTCTCTTGAGTTTTTATGGTGAGGTGATAATTAGTCATACATACCTTGAGAATTATACTTTCCTGGTAATCACTATCCAAAATATTTTATAGTATATAAATTTTTTAACTTTAGGGGAAACTCTTGATATTACAGAAACTACTTCTTTTTCACATGTCTGGTCCCTTTCAAACTTTTTAGAGTATTGTGAAAAATTACATTATTTTAAATGGTTTATTACATTTCAATCAGAAGAATGGTTAGGGTGGGGTGAAAGGGGCAGCCACTCTTGGGGAAAAGTGTTAGGGGGGCATGATTTGTGGATGCCTATTACTCAGTAGTACAGTACTGGCTTTACACCCTGGGTGCAAAGTGTTAGGGGGCATAACTGGCAGGTGCCTATAAATTGGTAGAAGAATAATGGCATTCAGAAATGAATGCAGATACTGCATTTTTGATCAGGGTTGTGTGGTATAATCTGTAGCACGTTTCTTGCTACAAATGGGGTTTTCTATTGTTCTATTGTTTATAAAGGGGAAAGACAGTATGAGAGGGACTTTTTTGATCAAGAAATGGCACAGGGTGCCAGAATAGCTGCAGCTCTGATTTCCATTTCAACTAGAGTAGGCTAATAAGTGCAGTTGTTGGCTTCTTTGTCACCTCTGTTTCTTCATTCACTGTTCACAATGCTTATTCCATTATTTCAAAATATTAGATCACTCTCCTGCTTTTGTAAGCAAGGCTACATAACAAATTATGCAAGATAGGTAGGGCAGGACAACACACTTGCTAATTTGTTGACTTTTTCAGACAAGATATCAAATGTATTCCATAAATTATAAGTTTGTTATTTGACTGAATTAGAGGCCAACATTATTCCAGACTTTCCTTTATAATAAATCTCTTTCAAGTCATAATGTAACTGACCGTTCACAGCTTATTTATTATTTTCTAAGCAGAATGGAATTCAAAATAGGGAGTTGCTGTTTGTTAACATTCTATCATTCTTCTGTTGTGTTGTATAAATATGATTACAGAGTGCTATAAACTGCTTTGCTTAGTCTGAATGCAGCACAAGTAAACCTGACCCATTTATACCAGTAAACAAGATATACATAGGATTTATTCATAAATAAGTTGTATAAACTGTTACTTAGAAATGTATACTCTAATCTAAGGCACAGTTTACTCTACTTGCTTATACAGTAAGCTAAAATATATACAATAAGCATTTTTTCTGATAGTGTAACACATATGAAAAATGTAGGATTTATCAGTTCATTTCCATAAAGCAACATTACATTTTGAAGCACCTCCTTACATAGTCCGTGTCGTGTGCTCCTACCTGTTACTAAGCAGTTCTTACTTTCCCTTTTCTGATGCTTGCAAAGCAGATGGACTCTAGCACATGACAATCTTCATTCAGCATGAAATTGTCAACTGCATTCCTTACCTTGAAAAATTTCTTGCTAATGTCACCATAAGCTATGTACAATATGTTGTTACATTTTCTAGGGGCTTTTCCCCCTCCTTTTCTGAAAACTTTCATGCCCTTTTCATGTAGTTTCCAAGCCCATTTGTTCTTTGAGGCAGAGGAACCTGCCTTCACTTAAGTGAAAGCCAGTTAGAGCGAGAGTTCATCCAGACATCCATGGAGGAGTTTGTTTCCATACAAATGCCATGTGAAAGTATCCTTTCTTTGTCTCAATGCTGATGGGGGGGGGTTGGCTTCACCAACCAACAAGTCCATCTATGTTTCATCATAAAACCTAACTGTCCCTAAGCCAGAGAGCTACTTGGTCACATTACCCCACCCCCCATAGAAAGTGACACGAGCATCCATATTATGGTAGGGAGCTCTAGCACCTTCTAAGGACACATGCATGCGTCCATACACATCCCAAAAGGCTACTACATATCTCCTCCCAATAGTAGTCCTTTTTGTCATGCAAGCCTTTGCTTGCACTGGAGTAGCTGTGGCCAATGGAAAAAAAACATTTCTTCCAGCCCCCCCCCCCCCCCCCCATGGGAAAGCCTTAAGCTTATCACTTCCCATTCTCTGCTGCTCTGCTATTCCATCACCTGATTTGCCACTCAAAATCAAGTCATCTGGATTGTAGTCAAGGTTTTATCTCTCTGTCGCACATAGCCTAGGCCTAGTCATTCAACTACATCTTCAAAGATCCTGCTTAGCTGCACTTAGCATTTGAAAATACTTTCATACATTTAAACACAGAGATACACAAACTAATATCAAAGAAAATAATGACAGTCATTGTATCAAACATTCAGTACTGTAGTTTTCTTTGTTGTTATTCAATTTCTAACCTATAGATTCAGTTTTGAGTTGTTTTATTTGCTGACTACATAACAATTTTGACTTCTTCTGTATCAATTGTCTGTGACAACTCTACTTGGATGTCTACTCTTCAAATGTTTTCCTTTAACTACAGGTTTAAAAGGTTTACTGATCTTCTGCATATGATACCAATTGATCTAAGTATAAAAAATAGCTACCCCTGGAAATGGCCACATTGATAAGACACCATTAAAAGCAGATTCAGTGGTCAGGAATCTGGGAATGCACATTGACAGTAACCTGATCTTTGACCGCATGTCTACTGTGTTGAGAATTTTACCTTGCCTAACGTATAAGCATGGCATCCAGGTCCAAGGAAGCCATTGTTCCTTTGTACTCAGCTCTCATCAGATTAATCATTGAGTACAGCATACCCTTCAACATGTGCCTGACCAGGCACTACCAAAAACTTGAAAGACCACAGATGTTCCTCACAAAAAGAATACAGGGAGTGAACAACAAGTTCTATGCAGAACATCTCAATGCCCTAGCCCTTTACTCAGTTTCCTACAGACTGCTGAGCAGTGGCCTACACCTAACCTACAAGGCATCCTCTGATCCCACACTGATGGATTCGTTGCACATCTGCAAAACAAATAGCATTGGAAATACCCATTCTCAAGACTTCAACCTTGTCTGTGACATAAACAGGACATGTTAAAGTGACTGCGTCTCAAAGATTACCCCCTTCTCTTGATGTGTACAAGCTTACATCATAACCATAACATAACTCGACACATTGATATACATCAGCAATATTGTGGTAAATTTGGGGTAAGTCTATCCAGGCTTAAAGATGCTCTTGGGACAATAGCCTAGTAACTATCTATAAACTTATGAAAGTTGCTAGAATAGTTTTTACATTGGTACATATTATGAAGTTTGAAACCACGACTTGACATTGTTAGTGACTGCAGTATACAATGGTTTGCCAGAAAACCACATTTTACAAGTAACAGACCAACAAAATGAGGCATAAATCCGGACTTCTGAAAAAGTCCGGACACTTGAGAGAACTGCTCAAGAATTCTAGACAATAACTTTTCTCAAGAATTCTGAGCAAAGCTAAAAAGTAATGTGGGGGGGATAAAAGACCAAAATCAGAGACACATTTTAAATATTGTTTTTTTAAACTTAGAAAGTTTCTAGAACAATACTTTTTGCATAGACACACATTTTCTGAAGGCTATAGTCTGAAACTCAAATGTCTTGTCATTATTTAGTGACAGCAGTACACAATGATTTGGAGAAGAACCACACATTGTATGAGAAACAGAACAAAAAGAAAATATTAGACAAAAGTCTGGACATCTGCAAAATTCTAGACAGTTGAGAGATCCACTTTTGCCCCTCTCAACAACTCAAGAATTCTAGACAAAGCCAAAAAAATAATAGGTGGTATAAAGGACCAAAATCAGGGACACATTTTAAATATTGCTCTTTTAAACTTAGAAAGTTGCTAGTACGACAGGTTTTGATTGTCATGTACTTTCTGAAGGATACAGTAAACTAAAATGCCTTGTTATTATTTAGTGAGTGCAATGCAAAATGATTTGCAAGAAAATCACACATTTTATGAGGAGCAGGCCAACAATATGAGGCAAAAATCTTAATATTTGCAAACCTGGATAGTTGAAAAATACTGCAGGACTTTGCTTTTACCTATCAAGTGACTTCCTTCTACTAAGCCTAAATATTAGAAGTATATCCAACAAAGTCCATGAACTCCATGCCACCATAGACTTGTACTCTCCAGATATAGTCATCCTGACAGAAACCTGGCTAAAACCTCACATTACCAGTGAGCAATTACTCCCTATAGGTTACAGCATACTAAGAGTAGACCGGCTAAACAAAAAAGGAGGTGGTGTAGCTATAATATTTAAACAGCATCTAAACATCCAGATCTTAAAATCATCAGCTCCACAAATAGGCAATGAAGAAATAATATATACCAACCTCAAAATAAACCAAAATAAAACCATCAACATAATTGGATGCTACTTCCCACCTGGCCAAAACATCCCTCCACTAGAAAACCTCCTCAGCTGGTCTACCCACCATCTCCCCAAAGAAACTATCATTTTAGGTGATTTCAATATTGACTGGCAATCCTGTTCTGGTAACAATCCAACCCATCATGTACACCTCCATGGCTTCACCCAACTAGTCCAGTCACCAACCAGGATAAATAAAAACTCCAGCAAGCACACTACCCTGGATTGGATACTAGTCAGTAAGAGCCCCCAGTCATATATAACAGGGTGCTCATCAGATAGCCCCAGTGATCACTCCCCAACATTCCTACTCAAAAAATACTTATACCAAGTTAAACCTGTCATCTACCGTCAAATACGTACAAAACTAAACTTTAACCCACTCACATTCATCTCATCCCTCAAAGAATGTAACTGGCATCCTCTAAAGTACCTCAGTCTAGATGACGCAGTTGAATCTTTTAATACTACCTTCCTGAACATCCTTAATTACCATGCCCCCATAAGATTTTCCAGAACCAAAGCACAACCCTCCCCATGGCTACAGAAAACCACTAATTCAGAAATGAAAAACAGGGATAAAGCTTGGGAGGACTGGCACAAAACCAAAACCCCCTCAACTAGACAGAAATTCCTAGAACTACGCAATAGAGTCAAAAAGCTAATAAAACAGGACAAATTCCAATACTACCCGTCTGCCCTAGACTCCTCACAACACAGCCCCAAACAATTCTGGTCCTCCATAAACTCCATCCTCCACCCAGGTAAAGTCAGTACCCCTCCTCCTAACATCCCTCACTCCTCAGAAAATATTGCTACCTCATTCAACACACACTTCACCCAAACCATACTATCACTAGCTAAACAACACAACCCCCCCCCTCCAACCCACACCTTCAACTAGTAATCTCCCCACTGCCTTCTCTTTTTCTCCTGTACCTACCTCCAACATAAAAAAATCTCTTAACTAAATTTAAACCCACCAAATTAGCAGCAGACAACCTCCCAAGTGAATACCTACAAATCGCAGCTGATGCTCTAGCCTACCCAGTATCCATCTTGATTAACCGATCTCTGTCAGAAAGTTACGTTCCCACACTGTGGAAAGTATCACATATAATTCCCCTCCACAAAGGCGGACCCTCCGCTGAACTAACCAATTACCACCCCATAGCTATTCTCTCTCCACTCTCCAAAATACTAGAAAGATGCATACACTCTCAGTTCTCAGACTACCTCCTTACTAACAACCTCCTTTCCACTACTCAGCATGGTTTCCGACCAAACCATAGCACCACCACTGCCTTACTCTCCTTTACTAACACTATACTTCAGCATAAAAACAATGGCTATCTCTCATCTGCTACTTTCCTAGACCTATCTAAAGCATCCCACACAAACAGCTTATCTCTGTCCTCAATAACCTATCCCTCTCACAATCAGTCACCAACTGGTTTCAGAGTTACCTATCTGACCGCCAACAATCCATTGTATGTCATATTGACATATCTCCCCAACTACCTGTCTCCATAGGGGTTCCCCAAGGATCCATCCTTGGACCCCTACTCTTCTCTGTTTACACCACTAATCTAGCCTCTGCCACCACACATGGCACACTCATACAATACGCAGATGACTCAACCATCATCTTCTCAGCCCAGTCCCTACCAAAACTGCAAAAAGTCACACAGGAAGCCTTTCCCTCTCTTGAAACATGCTTATCCGATGCCCAATTAATACTCAACCCAAACAAAACTAAACTACTCATCTTCCAACCCACCAAACATACTCAAAACAACTCTCACTTTAACATCACAGCAAAAGACAACACCACTATATACCCAACTGAACACACCAAATTGCTAGGAGTGGAAATAGACAATAAACTAAAATTTGACATTCACATATCCATGACCATAAAAATGTCCACAAAAAACTAGGAGCGTTATACAGAAATAAGCAATTTCTCACCAAAGCAGCAAAGATTTCAATAGCAAATTCCCACCTTATCTCCACCCTACTTTATGCCTCTCCAATATATACCAACCTAAGGCAATGTTATCTAAACAAGCTAGAGACCTGCTACAACAAAATCGCCAAATTCGCCACAGGGGCATCCTACCATAGTCACCACTGTCTCTCACTTGCTGAACTGGGCTGGCTTGAACTCCCTCACCTCCTTCAGTGGTATCAACTCTCACTCGCACACAAACTAGTAAACAATCCACTAAATGTCCCATCCCTCCGGAATCTACTCCAACCCTATCGCACCACCAGACCACTAAGATCCAGCAACAAAAATCACTTGCAGATCACTAAAGCCAATAACTCTGCTGGTGAAGCACTATTCTCTTGGCCACAGCCAAATTATGGAACTCACTCCCACCCACAATTACCTCCGTACCATCATGCACCCACTTCAAAACTTTACTAAAAGCGCACCTAAAAACATGCTGGCTATGCCCTTGCAACTCCCACTCTAATATCATCCACCCCATCCAACCACTACCTTTCTTTCCACTCCACTAACTACCTTGATTATAGCAAGCTCAGATGCTCATAAGCCTAGTACTTATTATACAGCAGGAACTTCTCATTGTAACATTTGTTAATGTCTGTTATGTACTTCACAGATAAAGATTCTAGTGGTCTACTGATGTACTATGTTCTTCATCTGTAAATATGTTGTAAGTAATTGCTATGTTAAATTGCTAATCACTATGTAATCCAATGTAACTACTGTCTGTTTATTTTAACTGTGGAGCTTTTCTCCCCGGGCCTCTGCTGAAAATAGACCTATGTCCAGACGGACACTCCCGGTCAACAAATTTAAATAAATAAATAAATAAATAAATCACCCTCCCACCCAGAGGCAGTGCAGTGCCAAAAGAAACCTATCCACCACCCAAAACCCTCTGGAAGTGTAAGCTTTTGTCCTTCTCATCTTGGAACATCTGGTTTTACCTGCCTCACCTGACTGTTTTTACCATCAACCCCCCCCCCCCCCCCATTATTTTTGTCTTCTGGCTTTTCCAAAGGCATAATTTAAACAAAGAAAAAAGTGTCTGATGTTCACTTCCTACTAATTCTGGCAGTACATATTTTATTTGTTTTCTTTTAAAATTAACTAGATAGTATGCTTATCAATGGTGCAGTTAGCTGCTGGTGGCAGCATTGCAGAGCTGAATTAACCCCCACCACCACCCAATCATGACTCCCAACCCTTCTCCCCTCTCCAGTAAACACCTGATTTAACCTGCCATACAAAATAACATAAAGAAATACTTACCAAATAAGTCAATAAGGAATAACAGCTTGAAAGCTTGGTCACTTCTGTTCTGCACTCACAGAAAAGATCCATTAGCCACTCTTCTCACGTGCACTTTCTTCTTTTTCTTTCAGCTGTTCCCATTAGGGGTCACCACAGTGGATCATTTGTTTTCATTTCTTCCTGTCCTCTTGTGTTTTGCTCTGTCACACCAACCACCTGCATGTCCTCTGTCACCAAAGCCATAAACCTTATCTTAGGCCTTCCTCTTTTCCTCTTACCTGGCAGCTCCATCCTTAGCATCCATTTCCCAATATACCCAGCATCCCTCCTCAGCACATGTCCAAACCAATGCAATCTTGCCTCTCTGGCTTTGTCTCTAAACTGTCCAAACTTGGGCTGACCCTCTAATATACTTATTCCTAATCCTGTCCTCCCTTGTCACACCCAGTGCAAATCTTAACATCTTTAATTCTGCCACATCCAGCTCTGACTCCTGCCTTTTTGTCAATGCCACTGTCTCAAACCCATATAACATAGCTGGTCTCACTACCCTCTTGTAGACCTTCCCTTTCACTCTTACTGGTACTCGTCTGTCACAAATCACTCTTGACACTCTTCTCCACCCACTCCACCCTGCCTGTACGCTCTTCTTCACCTCTCTTCCACACTCGCCATTACTCTGAACTGTTGATCCAAACTATTTAAACTCATCCACCTTCACCAACTCTACTCCCTGCATCCTCACCATTCCTCTATCCTCCCTCTCATTCACACACATATATTCTATCTTAGTCCTGCTGACCTTCATTCCTCTCCTCTCTGGAGCATATCTCCATCTCTCCATGGTCTTCTCCACCTGTTCCCTACTCTCACTACAGATCACAATGTCATCTGCAAACATCATAGTTCACGGGGACTCCTATCTGATCTCATCTGTCAACCTGTCCATCACCATTGCAAATAAGAAAGGGCCCAGAGCTGATCCTTCATGTCGTCCCACCTCCACCTTAAACGCATCTGTCACTTGCACTGAAGACCTCACCATTGTCACACTACCCTCATACATATCCTGTACCTCTCTTACATACTTCTCTGCCACTCCTGACTTCCTCATACAATACCACAACTCCTCTCTAGGCACCCTGTCATATGCTTTCTCTAAGTCCACAAAGACACAATGCAACTCCTTCTGACCTTCTCTGTTCTTCTCCATCAACACTCTCAGAGCAAACATTGCATATGTAGTGCTTTTTCCTGGCATGAAACCATACTGCTGATCACTAATCATCACCTCCCTTCTTAACCTAGCTTCTACTACTCTTTCCCATAACTTCATACTGTGACTGATCAGTTTTATCCCTCTGTAGTTACTACAGCTCTGCACATCACCTTTATTCTTAAAAATGGGTACCAAAACACTTCTTCTCCACTCCTCAGGCATCCTCTCACTTTCCAAGATTTCACTAAACAATCTGGTTAAAAACCCCACTGCCATTTCTCATAAACACCTCCATGCTTCCACAGGTATGGCATCTGGACCAACAGCCTTTCCATTTTTCATCCTCTTCATAGTTATTTTTACTTCCTCCTTTCTAATCCATTGCACTTCCTGATTCACTATCCCCACATCATCTAACCTTCTTTCTCTTTCATTCTCGTCATTCATCAGCCCCTCAAAGTGCTCCTTCCATCTGCTCAACACACTCTCCTCACTTGTGAGTACATGCACCCACATCTCAAAATATATAACTACTGCAAAAAAAAAAATGATCAATGCACTTAAAGAAAATTCAGAAGGGGTAGGAATGCAAGGGATTTAGGCATATGTAGTTGGCTTCAGTGCTAAGGCTGATGCCTGCATTGGGAGCAAGACTACCTATCTAAAGATGCCTTCTGTCTCTAATCTAAAAGTTTTAGCCTGCCAGCAATGGAGAAGCAGTCCTGCAAGGTGCTTCTTTGGTAGGCGGAAGAAGTAGAGTTTGCAGGGCTGGGACTAATGATTTCATCCAGCAGAAAAGTACAAGGTCCCTGTAGCAGCAGGGCCCTATTATATCCAATCAGTCCAATCAGGCTACAGCTGACCCTGCCATGAACAGTACCATAAACTCCTAACACAATTAGACAATAAAATCTAGTGCATAAATATGTAATGCTCTCAACCTAACAATCCTAAGTAATTTTGGACAACATTAACAACCTTCTTCACCAAGGCAAATCCATGCCACCAACTTATTTATTTATTTATTTATTCATTCATTCATTCATTTATTTATTTATTTTACATTTGTTTACTGGCAAAGTCCATCTGGACAAGCTGTCCTTTTTCAGTGAAGGCCTGGGGAGAAAAGCTCCACATTAAAAATAAACAGAAGTTCACACTGGTAGTACAATTTTAGTAATACAGAAGGACAAATGCTTTCATCAGGTACAGAGAGACAGAAACAGGTATCATCAACAAAATTAACACACACATCATACATGTAGCTACTTCATTTATCCAAACCTTTCTCCGCATACCCCCATCCTCTCCATGCCAGTCAGCTGCCACCACCCCCAGGTTCTGTCTCAAATCTGTCCTTATCTCAGCTATCAAGAATTTATCCACAAACTAAAGCCAACCATTTTAGTAGCTGACAGCCTTCCTGCTGAGTATATTAAAATAGCAGCTGATGCACTGGCATTTCCAGTATTCACATTAATAAAATAGATCCATTCAGGAATCTTACATCCCACTCATATGGAAAAAAAATTACCCTACTTTTACATAAGGGAGGTAAATCTACAAAATTATCAAACTATAGGCCAGTGGCCATAGTTTCTCCACTATCTAAGGTACTTGAAAAGTGTGTCCTCACACAATTACTAGAATATCTTCAAACAAATAATTCACTTTCCTCATAGCTTTCATCCAGGCCACAGTGCAGAGACAGCATTACCTTAATTCCTTAACACTGTGCATAACAACAGAAAGGAAGGGCAACTACTCCCTGCACTATTCTTGGACATTTCTAAAGCATTCAGCACTGTCTACCATTCTACGTTCCTGCACAAACTGACATAACTAGGCATATCTCTATACACCATCTCATGGTTAAGCAGCTACCTTAGCAACAGAAGCTAAATGATAAATGGAAGAATAGCTACTCTACTTTCCTACCCATTGAAATAAGTGTGCCAGAGGTACCAGCATTGGGGTGGCTGCAGTGGTGCAGTGGTTAGCATTGTCACCTCACAGCAAGAGGTTCTCTGGTTTGATTCTTGGCTGAGGTGCCTTCTGTGCAGAGTCTGCATGTCCTCTCTGTAGTCACATCGGTTTCCTCCCACATTCCAAAGGCATGCAGTAGGTGGACTGGACACTCTAAGTTGGCCATAGGTGAGAGTGTATGTGCAGGTGAGTGTATGAATGAACTACTGTGGCAGGGCTAGCTAGCTACTTGGCAGTGTAAAAAAAACCTTGGCTTGAGATGATTATCACTGCTGAAGTGACACCCCAACTCTATGGGAAAAGAGATTGAGGATGCATGGACATGTATCAGCATTAGAACTGATAGCATTTAATATATTTAGAAATGATCTGGTCATGAAATCCAAAAATTAAACCCTAATTCAATATACATATGATTCAATCCTCATATGCTCTGAACTCACACTGCCAAACTGCAATCAATTATCCAGGAATCCATCCCATCAATGGAGACATGGTTACAACAATTTCAAATGCTACTTAATGCAAAAAAAAAAACTCATCTACTTTTATTCACTTTCAAGCCCAGCTCAAGTGACACAAACTGCATTTACTGTTGCTTCCTCAAAGAATATTGTTCCTCAAGTCATCTCCCATGCAAAATTACTGGAGTTATAATAGACAATAATTTGAAATATAATGTTCATTTCAAACAAGCCACTAAAAACCTCAACAAAAATGTGATCTTCTTTACAGAGCCAAACATTATCTAACTGATCAAACCCACATAACCACAGCAATTGCTGATCTGTTAACTTGCCTCATATATTTTTCCCCTTCTTCACCAACCTACACACCTCATAACTATCAAATATTGAAAAATACTACAACACAATAGTCAAGTTTTCAGCTAACCTACCCAAAAAAAAAAAAAAAAAATCACTGTATTGTATTCAAACTTAACTGAGCCAAGCTCCCCAACCACCTTAGCCTTACTCAGCTAAAAATAGTTCATTAGAGATCCTGATCCAGTCATGTAAATACCCATTTCTTTCTACCCTCCTTTAGTGGTACAAGCCACTCAGTACTTTGTCTCTACCCGTAAACCTTATAACTTGTTTGGAGAACCCATTTACTCTACTTACATCTCTAAACAACAGAATAACCTCCCTTTGTCATTGAGACAGACTACACAACTTTGTTTGTGTCTTTCGGCTTTTCCTGGTTAGGGGTCGCCACAGCAGAACTCCGGTCCGCTAATGATTGGTAGTTGATTTTTACGTGCCGAGTTACCAGCCCTGACGCACATCCTTCAGTGAAGGTACGCCCATTCACTCATGTCTCCATGCAGAAGACGCTCTAGCTGAGAATCGAACCGGACAGCGTCTTACTGTGAGGCAGCAACGCTACCACAGCACCACCACCGCGGGGAGATAGACTACACAACTAACAACATTTAAAGTTTCACTTACTTCATGCTACAAAAATAGTTGGTTCTATCATTGCTCACACTCTCTTGGCTAGTTTATCTTACAAGACTAGACAGCTACTCACCTCTAGTATTTATTGTAAAACTTTCATATAACCTCTACTACTTTTACTTATAATTCCTCCAATGCCTATTTAGCATCCCTGTCTTCACCTCTTCAGTCTACTCCTTCACAAAAATGCTGTAAGACATTAGATTTGCGCAGATCATTTAGTACTACTTAATGTTTCAGTTTCCTCTATGAATGTATACTACTGCCATGAATTCAATTTATTTAGTATACTGCTGGCATGAATTTGCTTTTGTAATGTTTTGTAGAACATTTCATTAGTTTACTATTTACTAAAGCAAATACACCCCGGCATTCATTAACAATTCTGCAGGCGCTGCTCTAAGACTACACAATATAAGTATGTTAGCGTGATGAGCAGCAGCGTTAACCAAATAGGCATGCTGCTTATTGTGCGTATACTTTTAGTGGCCAGCAGTAGTGTTTGCAGCCATGGAACGTTGCTTGCAAGAATGAGCACAGAATGTAAAGAAAACAGCTTGCATATACGCAAAGCTCAGATACAAGCATGCCCTGTAGCCCTGAAATATAAAGGGCAAGTACAGTGAAAGAATACTGAAGGAGGGAAAGACCTTCAAAGTGTTGAATTAGGAAGGAAACATTTTTTTTAGGCAATAGGTCCAGACAGTATTGATTACTGTGTTGACAAACTAGTCACAGAGCCAGGGATGTTAGTTGACTTTCAGTACTTAAATATGACAATTTATTTTTGGCTGAATGTGTTTCTAGCAAAATCTGATTTAAGAAAAGGAATGAGCTTCATTTAAGAGTATTGAAACACCTATTAGAAACAAATTAGATACTATGAATATTTTTGAGCCAATGGACTTGATAAGAGATTTAAAAGACGAGCTTGATTTGGGCCTATGATACCATTAATAAAAGAAACGGTACCAAACCATTCAAAAACATATTTGGAGGAATTGCCAAATATCCGGAAGCTTCTCTAGAGTCGCATAACTGGATAACAAGGATAAAAGACCTCTGCAAACTTTCCATGCAACTTTCAAACTAGCAGCACTCTTAAATTTATTCAGCATCCCTGAAGCTCCTGTGAAGAAACACCATGTCAAATAATCACATACTTCAACAATCAGCCCACAGCAAAGATTCCTGTTAGCAATTATTTGGGATCTTAAGCTTTTAAAAAAAACTCTTACCAAAGGCTTTAACATGCATCACAGCAGCTGACCTCAACAAAACATAGTCAAATGATATCTAAACCTGAGTGGACAACTTGGTGTACATGGTAAATATGAAAGTGGATGCTAAATAATTATAGATAATTATAGATATCTAGATGATTTCATACATAGCCACTGTGCAGCAGATCAGAAGCTAAGCAAAGGATGCTGGATCTACGGTGTTTCCAGGAATGCAATGCAGCTGTCTGTACCTGCTCAGTGCACCACAGAGGGCTATGTATGATACATTGAACTTTAGTATACTGCCTATGTTAGTAAAGTACTAAAGCACAGACTCAGGAATCAGCAGCATGGGGGTAGTTTTTACAAGATAGAGCAAATAGCACAGTAATCTGTCCAGTTACATCTTCATAACATCCTCAGTGCTCTAACAACATGTTATGAAATAAAGTATGAAACCTTCATTCTTGGCGACGTTAACATTGACTGGAATAAAATCGACTCACCTACCCCCTCCCTAGCTATTAACCTCCACAACTTTACCCAAGTAATACATTCTACCACCCATCCTAACAAAATCCACCCCCCAGGGTCCATCATAGATTGGATCTTAGTCTCCCATCCAAACAAAATCTCTCTCTCTGGTACTTCCCCTAACACCTTCAGCGACCATCTCCCTGCTTTCATCCATCGCTCTACTAACTCCCCCCAATTCCAACATCATTACATTCAAACCCGTAACCTTAGCAACATCGACCCCACAACTTTCTCTAACATTTTTAAACAAATCAACTGGCAAGTCCTAAACTCTCTCCCCCTTGACAACGCTGTCGAGCACTTTAACTCTATCTTCCTAAATACTCTCAACTCCCAAGCCCCCCTAAGAAACAAGCTAATCAAAGCCAACTCTGCGCCTTGGCTAACCAAAGAGACAAAACATTCCATGCTTCTCAGAGACAAATCCAGGAAACTTTATCAGAAAACTAAACTACCTTCCACCTGGCTCCAATACACCCAACTCCAAAACCAAGTAAAAAAGTTAATCACTTTGGACAAAAAAAACTACTACAATAAACTTCAATCCAATAATACTAAGAACCCAAGACAATTCTGGAAATCTGTTAACTCTCTTCTCCATCCTGGGTCAAGAATTAACCCCTGCCCTGATCCTAGTTTAACTGACAAGGAACTGAGCTCCCACTTCTTTACAGACTCTATAGCCAAGCTAACCAAAACTTTTCCAGACAATAATCCTCCCAACTTCCTAAACTCTACCCCCAACATCCCTAATAGCCATCCCTTCATGTTCTAGCTCAAACCAGTTTCCACAATGTTTATAAAAAAACTCTTATCTAACCTAAAGCCATGCTTTAGCCATGCCCCTGACAACATTCCCCCCTCTTTCCTCAAATACGCTGCTGAAGGTATTGCTCTCCCGATTAGTATCCTGATCAACCGATCCTTAAAAGAGTCTTACGTACCCAAACTTTGGCATTCAGCTTACATTCTTCCTCTCCACAAAGGAGGCAAAAACACCTCCATTTCTAACTTCCGCCCCATTGCCCTACTGTCCCCAATATCTAAAATCCTAGAAAAATGCGTCCACCACCAACTTCTACCCTACTTAACTCAGTATCAGCTACTCACACCCACCCAACATGGCTTCCGTCCCGGCCACAGAACCTTAACAGCCTTACTATCCTTCCTAGAAACTGTCAATCAAGCCCGAGATTCCGGACTTCTTGTATCAACTATTCTGCTAGATCTTTCCAAAGCCTTCGACACTATCTCCCATACTCTTCTTCTCTTCCATCTCTCCAACCTTAATCTCTCCCCCAACACTCTATCCTGGTTCTCCAGTTACCTCTCTGACAGATCTCAGGCTGTCAGATGGAAGGAATCCACCTTGTCCTTCTTACCCACACCTACGGGCATTCCTCAGGGATCCATCCTAGGCCCCATGTTCTTCAACATCTTTATAAATAACCTTCACACTGTCCTCACTGACACTACAGTCATCCAATACGCTAATGACTCTACCCTAGTTTGTTCTCCCTCCAACCCTTCTGAACTTCTGTCTAAAACTCAAAAAGCTTTTTCCACTACTGAAAAATGGATGCACTAAAACCATCTCTCCCTCAACTCCAATAAATCTAAAATACTAATTTTCCTTCCTAGCAAGGCTTCTTCCTTCAACAAAAACTCTTTCAATGTCCTAAGCCTAACCAACACTCCTATAGAAGTGGTCCCTTCCGCAAACCTCCTTGGCATCACCATTGATGAACACCTCAAATTTGATCAACACATTCAACAAAACATAAAGAAAACCCACCAAAAATTAGGTATGCTCTACAGGAATAATTAATTTCTTTCTAACTCCTCTAGGCATACCTTAGCCATCACCTACCTCCTACCCTCTCTTCTTTATGGTGCCCAGCTTCTAACTAACCTTTCAGCTTCTAACACCTCAAAATTGGAAGCTTGCTATAATAAGATCTCTAAATTTGCCACTAAATCCAAAACCTCTACCCACCACAGCCTTGCCCTACAATCTCTAAACTAGTTAGAACTCCCTAACCACCTTGACTATCTCCAATTAACTACCGCTCACAAATTAATATTTTACCCAGATAAATGCCCAGCCTTAGCTAACATCCTTCCCCCTTACATCCCAAATGGATCTCTGAGATCTGAACACCAAAACCTTATCTCCATTCACAAACCTAAGCATCCTGCTGGCCAGCTCCTACTCTCCTTCTCTCTTGGTAGGAAATGGAACTCCCTCCCTCCTTCACTTAGGACCTTACCTAACTCAGAATCTTTCAAAACTCATCTTTTCTTACACTTATCCTCCAAATGGAAATGTCCTTGCTTTCACCCTACATAAATCCTAGGAACTTTCTCCACCTTGACCTCGATACTCTAGCACCAATCTACTATCTATTCTCTCAATTCATTTCTATGTTCCTCCTATATGGTTTTAGCTGATGTTCAGTTGACTGTAAGTATGTAAATACTGTACATATGTAATAAAAAAAAAATATATATATATATATATTTTTTGTAGACTCTGCACATCAGAGCTTATTGACTACTTTGGACATTGTATATTATGTTACCTGATTGTACTGCCTACTACTGCATCTACCATTTCTTAACTGTTTTGACTTTGTATTAACATCTATCACTCTATGTAACCTTGATTGTACTGCCTCTGGAGCTTTTCTCCCCGGGCCTCCACTGAAAATGGGTACTTCTTGGCCCAGTGGACTTCCCCGGTAATCAAACTGAAAATAAAATAAATAAATGGCAGTAATGATGTACATGAGGTTGTAAACCTCACCCATATACAGTGCATTGAGCCATCCAGCACTTCCCACAGCAGAGCAAGGGAGCAAAGGATGACTGCCTATGTACCCTTTGTTTGGAAGGTGTTTATCACTTGAGAAACTAAAATGATTGGTGAAGGGCACTAACCACAACAGCCTGTATGTGCTACAGATTTACAGTGCCTTGAACTGACAAGCACCATTTCCAAAACAGGACAAGACAGCACAGCACAACAGCCTCAATGTCCTAAGTTTGGGAGGCTTTTATCTTTTGGGAACCTGGTAACTAGGTAAAGAATGCAGCAGGGCATCCTGTATACATCCTCCATGACAACAAAGTGGATGTATTCAGTGCAAAAAAGGAGTGGGCACGCAACAGGGTAAGCTGTGCCCATGCAACACTGCAACACTGGCTGTGCCTGGAAGAGAGAGAGGCAGCGGTAGTACCATGGATACTTAAGCAGCACCACACTTTCTAACACTGGTACATGGTATATGGCTATAGTGGTCTCTCCAAGGATCACTTCTACCCCTAATCCAAAGCGTATTTTAATAGGGCAGTTGCTGTGCTGTGTCTGGGATAAAAGCCATGACAGGAATCAAAGATGAGGTTGTTTTCAGTGAAGTGGTGATGTAGTTTATGGTGCATACATTTTTTTCAAGAGCTTTGATAGAGGGGAAAGAATCAAAAAAGCATGACATTGTTATAGATAACATGAGGGTACCTTTGATAAGTAAAACTGTAATGAATGCTTTTCATGTTGAGAAAATATTGTTTTCTGAGTCAAAGCAGTTGAACAGGATGGATTAAGTAGAGTAAAAGAGTTTGCAGCTAATGCAAACAATAAATCCCGGAACTACCCAACCAAAGAAAAAGCAGCAATGTTTTTTTTTCCTCTGTATCAGAAATGGGGAATGTCATTTACTGGAAAAGGTTGAGAGGTAAGTAGCGGTATATTAAATATACAGTTTTGGACATGATCACCAAATGTAGTGGCTTGGTAGTTTCTCTGATAATTCATGGGTAAGTGTGTATGATGTCCATAAATATTAACGAACAATCCATCATGTCACTCATGGAACCTTCAAGGATCATAGACTACAGCTTGGCCACCCCACTACCTAGAGCCCTTACAAGAAAATGCACTACAAACTTTGCTTCTTAATGAAAGAAGGGGGCCTTGCCAAAGGAGTGCTCATAGCTGCAGCTAGCTGGAAAGAAGTAATGGGGATTACTATGCTTTGTGATAACACTAGGGGATGTAAGAGCTGAAGGTTCATGGGGATGAGGATACTAGTTGGGAGGTAGGGATATAAAAAAATGACCATTATTTGTCATCTCTCATAACTCTTATCTTTGATGATCTATGTCCCATATTGGACTACAAACCTAAACCATATGCTAGATATTGACTTTGTGGGCTGTGATTACTCACAATTTCATCTAGAGTTGTGAGCTATAAAACAACAGCTGTCTTCTTATGTTCTAACAGAGAAGATTTTGGTTTAAGTAGACTTATTTTTACTCAAAAGCAAACTAGTTCTGCTGAGAGACAACAGAGCAGTGTACTATGATATACAGCTCTACTCCTGTTCTCACCATATTCAGCCAAACAGAATGCATCTTTTCATATGCTAGATGCCAACAAGGAATTAAAGTATATTTAATGCATCCTATTCAGATGATTTTTTTTGTAGCTCCCTTCTGTCTGCATCCCTCAGCACAGTATGTAAAGTACAGCAAAACTATGCTTGCTGAAATAGTGTAGTGGTTAGAGTTGCAGCTTTACATGCAGGTGTTCATGGTTAGAGTCCCAACACACACTTATGAACCTCCTGCAACTGCCAGAAAAATAATCATGCAAACACACGTAGAATGGTTTCCTGTCTCACACTGACAATTGTAGACAAGGAAATGCTACCAGATACTAAAACACAGTTATAATAAAGATTCAAAAGATTAATCACAATGTGTACATTTCAGATCTGGTTCTTATCCTGATTATATAACGCACTGATTGTTCCTGACAGACATTTAACTTGTTAGGAAGTGGAGACATGGAAAATTCAACTTTTACTTATTAACCTTATAAGTAATATGAGAATATCTTAATAGCATTTTACAGACCTAGTGAGCAAGCTGAAATATAATGTAAATTCTACTATCTTGTCATTTGTGTGACTATAGTTTGCACTAAACTGGCCTACACATGCACGCAAATAGAAAAATATAGTATTAACTGTTGCTGCTTACAACCCGTATTTAACAAACCTTGGGTGCCCTCCAGTGGCTCTTTGAGGTACTCTGCTCATAGACAATAGCTATGCTCACAGTATGCTCAACCAAGTTTAACATGTAGCTTTGAGTTTTAACTGGCACAGGGAAAGTAAAAGCGTCTCTATATTACATGCATACACACATAAACATTGTTACATGGTATGCATTTGTATGTGTGTATGCATGCAATGCCAATGTAATTATTGTCATAGTTTAATTGTAAACACCCTCTTGAATGCTTTAGATAAGTTGGAACAGAGCATGCCCTGTGTTCTGTAATACAGCTGGAGAAAAAAATAGGAAGACTAAGTATTTTACAGCTCCAAAAGCTATAACACAGTTACCATTCCCACACAAAGTGTAACCATCATAGCAGAGAGGCAGAAAATGCAACAGCTTTAAAGCTTCATTCAGCATATAAAACAGCTGAATAAAGCTTCAAAAAGTTTGAATTAAGCTTTTAAGCACTCTGCACTTCCCACCACTCATCTGTGGTGACTGCTGACTGATGTTAATGCTCTAGCACAAAACCAGCACTTAACAGCAGTGAGGGCTGTACCTTTTCAAACCCAGGGCTTAACAGCAGTGAGGGCTGTACCTTTCCAAACCAAGGGCTTAACAGCAGTGCGGGCTGTACCTTTTCAAAACCAGGGCTTAACAGCAGTGAAGGGTGCATCTTTCCAAAACCAGGGCTTAATAACAGTGAGGGCTTACCTTTCCAAAACCAGGACTTAACAGTAATGAGGGCTGTACATTTCCAAAACCAGGGATTAACAGCAGTGAGGTCTGTGCCTTTCCAAAACCAGGGCTTAACAGCGCTGTATCTTTCCAAAACCAGGGCTTAATAGCAATGAGAACTGTACCTTTCCAAAACCAGGAATTAACAGTGGTGAGGGGTGTACCTTTCCAAAACCAGGGCTTAACAGCAGTGAGAGTTGTATCTTTCCAAAACCAGGGATTAACAGCAAGGATGGCTGTACCTTTCCAAAACCAGGGGTTAACAGCAATGAGAGCTGCACCTTTCCAAAACCAGGGATTAACAGTAGTGAGGGGTGTACCTTTCCAGAACTAGGGCTTAACAGCAGTGAGAGCTGTACCTTTCCAAAACCAGGGTTTAACAGCAGTGAAGGGTGTACCCTTCTGATGTCAGAAAGGTACTTTACAAGCCTGTTTTTCTCAACTTTCAAGCATAATCACAATACTCCATTCACTACAATGAATTAAGTATGAGTGCTCTGCTTGCTATACATTATGTCAGTTTACATCACAAGTAATACTGTTACTCTAATAGACTGATATAATGCTTTAACCTTAATATAACCTCTGTGCACTAATTAGACATTTTCCATGCCCTGTTTAATTATTTCATCAGTATTCACCTGCCTGATATGTATGTCATTTTGTAGCAAAACTCTGAATCAACACAGCCATATACAGAATTTGTACATCATTATGAAGTCTCTGTGCCAAAATTTTGTAACAACAAAGTCCTGTACACAGCTAGTACTGTCTTCAGATTTCAGTCTCTTAGTGACAACACTATGTAACAGTACCATCCCCTGCAGAGCTAATATTCCATTATGATGTCTAAGTCACTTTATCACAACACTCTGAAACAATAAAGCCATGTGCAGAACTAATACTGTATTGTGATGTCTAAGACACTTTGTGACAACTATCTGAAATAACAGGACACTGTGCAAAAATAATACTGCATTATGATATCTACATATGTTACAGTAGTCTGCAACAGCAAAGCTTTGTGTGTAACTAATGCAGGCATTTTGTAACAACATCTGAAATGACAAAGACCCATGCAGAAATAATGTAGTATGATGTCTGTCACTTTGTGAAAAATATTCTAAAACAGCAAGGCCCTATGTAGAAATAGTACTTTGTTACAGAGTATTCACACATAAAATATGTACATAGAACTGGTATTGTATTATTATTATAATCTAACTCACTTTGTGACAACACCCTGATAGAAAAATAAACTCTGCAAAAGTAGTACTATATTATCATATATATAACTGAGTTTGACAGCACTCTGTAAAAACAAAGACCTGAACTGAACCATTACTCCATTATGATGTAAGTCACTTTGTTATAGCACTCTGTAAAAAGCCTTGTGCAGAACTAGTACTTATTCATTATATCTTTGTCACTTTGTGATATTGTTTTTGTTAGAAAAATATGTATTAATGTGTGTATGCTTAATGCCAATTAATAATCAAAAGAATTAATACGCTTTTCATTCTATTTTACATGCACTGTGTTATATATAAATTGAGTTTCATATGAGACTGAAAAAGATGCTTTTTGAAAACTGCAGTATGCTTTCTGAAACTTGCAAGATGCCCTCTGACCTAGTAATTGCTAGCACAGCAATATTCATGTTTATGCCTTTTGGAAATGTACTTGAGAAGCAGGTGCTTATCTGCTAGGTCAGGAACGAATGAATGAACAATACTATATTCTGTAAATGTAATGATTTTAAACAATCAGCTCTGTTCAAAGCATGAGAACATGTGCAGCTGCAGCAGCTTAGAGATAAAGTAGACAAAGGATTATTAGAGAAATGAACTGTTAGCATTGTGCTTGAATTAGCCATAGTACCTTGAATGGTAACATAACATGTATCTAACTCGTAGTAATCAAGGCCATGTTGTTTTCCTCAGGAAGTTTCACATAAAAATTGATAAATCAGCAGAAATTCATGGGAATGATGGTCAACAGATGATGATGAAAAAGGTGGTAATCTGTTACGTCAGCTTGGTAGGCCATGTCTAGTTAGAGAATATATAAAAATGAAAGTATTTCCTGTTTCTAGTTAGACAAACTCTGTAATAGCACGTTTTTGTCTCCTTGCTGCAAGATTAAAGTGCCTTAACCTGAACCTACCATGTTTTGATCATTTTTTAAAGTATATTTTTCCTTTGACAGTTTGGTCCTTCGGAAGGTACCTCTCGCTCTAGGCCTAGGTCAGAATTGGGCCCGGTGGCATGCATCCGTACGGAGAAGAGGCCAAATCGGCTCTTCTGTTTTGAAAGACCTCCGACTGAATTGCCGTTCGAAAGAGGCCAGCCACTGTTTCTGATCTGGGATTGGAGGACGAGTCAACGATCCGGTGGATCAACTCATGGAGGGTCAGGTAAGGAGGAATTACCTTATTTCTGTTTTAAGATCAGGGACTAGTTGCAGAACTGTTTTTGTTAGGAAGATTTGCATGTGCAGATCAGGGACAAAAAAGGGTTACTGTTTTGTCATAGATCAGGGAAACAGAATAGGTAGGCAGTTATTCTAGATAAACTGTGAAAAGGTATAGAACCGTGGTACCACGTGATAAGAGGGGTTACGTAACAATTTACAGCTTAGCTAAGGCAACAATGGGAAATCAGTGCAAGAAAAGTTCCCGGGACCCGCCCCTAACTGAAGACGTGAAATATATGCAATTACAGCATGCCGACAATGTTAAGTATTATACAAAATGGGTTGTTAAGTATAAATCCGATGGTAATTTAGATAAACTTGCACTTATTAAACTTGTCAGGCAACATAGGTGGCTTGAGGAAGCAAATCGCAGGGAACAAAAGATTAAAAATTCAAAAACAATGTTCTTAGACAAAGAAGATAATAACTTGGTAATAGCAACGGCCCCTCCTTCGCCCCCTCCGATTCCCTTACCAAAATATGAAGCAAGTGGACAAGCTGATCCACCTCCGCTATACCCAGCTGTTTCCACAGCATCAAAACCATTTGTCAGGGATCCTATCGAGACAAGGTCTCGAACACGCGACTTGAGGAGGGAGATTGAACTATGTGAAATAAATAGAAAATTACAACCTATGAGTGAGGAAGAAATATGTCCACTCATAGAAGTACCAAATCCTCAGGCAGGACAGGCAGGACAGGATCCGACTCTTTTAGTTTATAGACCATGGACACCGGAAGATATCCGAAAAGCCACGGAGGAAATTCCCCATCCAAAAGTGAATTTTCAAAAATTTTTAGAAGACTTACAGGGTATGAGATTAAGTTACCATTTGAATGGAGAAGAAGTAGAAAAAGTAGTTAGACAAATTGTAGGTCCAGATTGGCACATGATCAGTGGCGACTGGAATCCTCGTGACGCACAGCTTAGACCACTCCCACATACTAATGCAGAATTGGATGGCAGAGTGAAAGGTCTGACAGACCGAATCTCTGAAAAATGGAAGCCTAGGGCTGATTGGACTTGCATTAATCAGTGCATTCAACAAGAAGGTGAAACAGTTGATAGATATTATGCTAGATTATTAGAGTGTTTTAATAACCACTGCAGAATGCAGATACCAGAAAACCAGACACAAGATTCCCCATATGAACAACAGCTAAAGAATGCATTCTTGAAGGGTAGTATAACTCCCATTAGTAGCTTTATTACAAAGCATATGGTAGATCATCGTACAAGTAGATTGCAGCCATTACTTGAATATGCTAGACATGCAGAAAGACATTTTAATAGTAAAAAAAAAAAAAAAACTCAAGTATTTTCAGCAGAAGATGGGTCAGAAGTATTTGTAGTGCAAACTGGAAGAAAGGGTAAAAAAAATACCCAGGGAAATAAACAATCTGACAAGCAATCAGAAAATTTCAAAGAAAGGAAGAAAAGAGGTGAATGTTTTAAATGCGGAAAAAAAGGACATTTAGCAAGGGATTGCAGGCTAAATAAGAAGGTGACTACAGAAAATAAGAAGGATGAGAAATGACTATATGATAGTCAGGAATCACTGAATGAAAATAAACAGGAAAAGACAAGTGCAAATATGATAGCAAGGGTAAAGAATGTGACAAAAGGGGAAGAGGATGTTACATGAATTTGTAGACATTGAGGAAAATGAAATTTTGGACCTAACCTTATTGAGCCTAGAGCTTTACTTAGCAGATACAAAACCGGAAGTGACGCTTCTGGTAGAGGGGAGGGAAGTCAAATTTTTGTGCGACTCAGGGGCTTCACGGAACCTGATACACCCTTCCAAATTACCGAAAGATTCAGAATCACCAGATTATATACTAGTGAAAGCAGCTAATGGACAGCTATATCGGGAGCCACTCTCCCATGACATAGCGATAACAGACCCCATTTCAGGAATGACCCAGAAAAGTAAAATTGTAGTTTCTGCAAAATGCACAGTAAACCTTTTGGGTAGAGACTTAATGCAGATATTTGGCATAGCCGTAGTTCCAACCATGCAGGGTATGAAAGCACAGCGACAAATGGACACTTTTGTAGTTCGACCGAAGGGTGAGACATATTATTGGTACAGCCAAGACTTGGTTACGACTGGTCCAGGGGCAGTAACCGAAGAACTGATGAACGTAGCCATCAGTAAATCCCCCTCCCTCGACATTGACAAACAGCATTTGTTGCATTGTACTCTATATTACTGTAATAGACCAGGACCTGATAAAGAATATGAGCAGGAATTATTTCAAAACCATGCAAACAGACTAGTGTTACAAAACTTGTACTGGGACACAGAAGGAAACAGTGTAGTAAGCTGTTCATTGCCCCAGGAATTTTTAGCACTTTACAAATCTAATCGATTGCCACATGTTAGCTTAACTAAAAATAAAAATTTGAAATGGGCAGACTTAAGAGAAAAGGTCACAAGGTGGGAGAAATAGACAAAATTAGAACTCTCTGAACAAGGAGTACAGAAACAGAAATTGAATTGGATAACACAGGCACACCCAGCTGTCCACCCACAGGCTAGTGAGAATAGCTGAGTATTACTCTTATTGGAGGAAGAGAAAAAAGCCTTGCGAAACATACCAGAGACTCTCTGGTCATCAGGGAAATCTGATGTAGGACTTATACGAACAGCAGGACCAGTTACCATTACGCCAAAGTCGGCATTTAGACCTCAAAGAAGACAGTATCCCTTGAGAAAGGATGCAGAGATAGGGATCAAACCTATAATAGCAGCCTTACTTAAGGAAGGAGTCTTAAAAGAATCTCCCGATTCACCATGTAATACACCCTTATTTCCTGTCAGAAAAGCAAACGGGGAATGGCGTATGGTCCAAGATTTACAAGCTGTAAATAATGCAGTTATACCCAGGGCACCAACGGTGCCAGATCCGCACACCTTACTAAATGATTTAAAGCCTCAGTAAAAGTATTTTTTTGTGGTAGATATTAGTAATGCATTTTCTCAATACCGATACACCCCGACAGCCAACATTGCTTTGCATTTACATTTCAGGGGAAACGGTATACATATACGAGATTACCACAGGGATATTGTAAAAGTCCAACAATATTTGCACAAGAAATGGCAAGCAATCTGGCGGGATTTATCCCACGGAAAGGTAGTCACATTTTACTTTATGTAGACGACATTCGGCTGGCAGCCCCCACCCAGCAAGAATGTAAAGAGGACACCATAGCATTATTACAGTTTCTAGCTACTCAAGGACACAAAGTAAACAAAAACAAACTACAACTTTGGAGAAAACAAGTTAAGTACTTTGGATATGTAATATCCAAAGAAGGTAAAATATTAGACGAAGACAGAAAAACAGCAATATTACAAGCACCTAGACCAACTACCAAGAAGGAAATGATGTCCTTCCTGGAAACTACTAACTTTTGTCGGAGTTGGATACCAAATTATGCTTTGGAATCTGCTCCACTGACCAATTTAATATTCAAAAAGCCGATGGCAGCACAGGATTTATTACAATGGACACCAGAAGCAGAAGCAGCTTTCTGCAAGCTGAAACAACTGATAGCATCATCCTTAGTTTTAGGATTACTAAACTATCATAAGCAATTTTTTCAAACTGTAGACTGTAAGCAAGGTTATATGACATCAGTATTGACACAGCAACATGGGGACAAGCAACGCCCCATAGCTTACTATTCATCACAGTTAGACCCAGTGGTGCGGTCCCTGCCCCACTGTGTACAAGCAGTAATTGCAGCTGCAATGGCAGTACAGGCTTTGGCCTCAGTAGTGTTATTCTACCCTCTCACATTGAGAGTGCCTCATGCAGTCACAATTATTTTACTGCAAAAAAAAGTAGCATATCTTTCTCCTGCTAGACATCTTTCCTGTATAACTATACTGTTGAGCCAACCTCATATGACAATTGAACGATGCACAACTTTGAATCCGTCAACCTTGCTCCCAACCCCTGCAGATGGCAAACCGCACTGCTGCCTGCAGGAGATTGAGCAAAAGACATTACCTAGACAAGACCTTACAGATGTTCCCTTGGATGATGTCGAGGTGACATACTATGTGGACGGCTCGTGCAGTAGGGGTCCTACAGGACAGATCCTAGTGGGGTATGCAGTCGTTTCTGATACTGAAACTTTAAAAGCAAAATCTTTACCACACCATTTATATGCACAAGCAGCAGAATTGATTGCCTTGACAAGGGCATGTACCTTAGCAAAAGGTAAGAAAGTGAATATTTATACTGACAGTCAGTATGCTTTTTCTACTGTACATGTTTTTGAGCAGCAGTGGAAAAATAGAGAAATGATAACATCAACTGGTAAATCAATTAATCATGCGCAATTCATTTTAGATTTATTAGACTCTATTCAGTTACCTCAAAAAGTAGCTATTTGCAAATGCGTAGCTCATACCAAGCAACAGGATATAATTTCAAAAGGTAATGCACGGGCTGATACAGCTATGAAACAGGCAGCTTCAGCCTCAGAAGCTTTTCTTTTGAGTGAGAAATTACAACCCTCTGAGATTTTAGATTTAGAAATGTTAAAAACAATACAGACACTTACTACAAATGTAGAAAAACAAAAGTGAATAAAACGAGGAGCAATCCTTGAAAAGGGACTGTACATCTCCAAAGAGAGGAAACCGATTTTACCATCTAACTTGTTTAGATATGCAGCTTTGTTGAGCCATGGGCAGAGCCATGTCTCAACAGGGGGGATGGCACAGTTAGTGAATCGAGTGTTTACAACATATGGATTTACAAACTACACAAAAAATTTTGTGCAGCATGCCATGTTTGTAACAAGCATCATGCACAAGAGGCATTGAAGCCTAAGCAAGGGAGTTTCCCTACACCACCGTATCCATTTCATACTATTTTTATGGATTTCATAGAACTGAATAAGTGTGAGAATAAAAAGTATTGCCTTATCATTATAGATATGTTTTCCAAATGGGTGGAAGCTTTTCCAACTAAAAATCCAGATGCAGCTACTGTTGCAAAGGTCCTTGTTAAAGAAATTATACCCAGATTTGGCATACCGGAAAAGATTTATAGTGATAATGGTACACATTTCGTGAACCAAACAGTGCAACAACTTAGTCGTTATTTTGGAATATCGTTAAAAAATCACTGCGCTTACCACCCCCAATCTGCAGGGTTAGTTGAGAGGCATAATGGGGTGTTGAAGAATAAGCTTAAAAAGTTGATGAGTGAGACACAAAAGAACTGGGTGCACTGTTTGCCTCTAGCACTGTTGAGCATGAGAAATGTTCCAAATGCAAAGGGATTAACTCCTTTTGAAACTTTGTTTGGGAGGGCATATTATACACCTCAGTGGAAACCTCTCATGTCTGCAGAGCAAGAGGCTGACAGTTCACTTGCAGGGTATATGAGACGATTTTTAAATAACAAACTTTTGCAGTTAAATTCTGTTTCAGATAAAGAGCAACCGAAATCGGAAGCACCAGTAGCCCCAGGCACCTGGGTCTGGGTGAAGATTGTGAAGCGAAAGAACTGGAGTTCTCCGAAGTGGGAAGGACCGTACCAGGTACTACTGTCGACACCCACTGCAGTCAAGATCGCGGAGCAAGCTTCCTGGATTCATTTGACGCACTGTAAACTGGTTAAGAACTTTAAATTGGACAAAAACTTTGTTACTGTTGTACAACGAGAATATAATGGCCAGGTACAGAGTGAATAGAGACATTGAGCAACCTCAGAAAACTTGTATGATCATTTTGATAACTATGCTAATCACATTGTTCTTTTTGTTGTGGCCACTCCTTTTTCCTGCCACAAAAGTTGAACTGATTAAACGTAATGAACCAAACATAGACTGGCATCCGAACTTTAACACTTATCAGGCAATTACACATGTGTATGCTGAGACTTTTAATGTTTCAAACTGCTGGGTCTGCACGGCCATACCAACAGCATACGGGGGTTTATTGATGGCTGCTATCCCCCTAGGGGTCAATGAGACCTGGGAAAATCTGTTTTTTGACACAGTTGCTATTAAAGCACATGATAAGGTAGCACTGTATTTGCCTGTAACACAAAAAGGAATTGTATGTTTTTACAAAAATGATATCATCCAAGTGGGATGGAGCAAGTGTAATGTCACCGTACAGTATAAATGTTATAAAAAAGCAAATAATTTAGGTGGATCTTGTAGTACAGATTATGACTCATTTTTGAAATCTATGCATAAGACTCTTGATCAGGTATAACGTAATCCTGTACTTTTTAAACAGTTATATGTAATAGATAGGAAAATGTTTCATGCAGGGCAGTCATTTCATAACAAAGTAACAACTAAAGTAGAGGACTGTTATTTTGTGTGTGGTAAAAAAGCATATAAATGGTTACCTGAAAATTGGTCTGGCAGTTGTTTTTTGGGATACCTGGTCCCTTCCATCCGACACACTGCAGTTTTGCCTCAGGGAAATATTCGAAATACCCGAGATGTAACCAAAAAGACTGTTAAGAAACCTGAGAATCCAGTGGGACAGATCGAAGCGGGCTGGAAAGACCATCGTAATGTGGAAACCAAACTTGCGCACATGGACTTAAGTGATGCTGTCATATCCTGGGCAGGTATATTACCTGCATATGGTGCAGTTAAATCGATATGGGAGCTGCGAAAACTTTCAAAACTTCTCAAAGTAATGAGTAATGCGACTTTTTCTGCTCTTAAACTGATAACTGATGAACTGAATGCCATGAGAACTGTAGTGCTCCAAAACCGAATGGCTCTTGACTTCACCCTAGCGGCGAGGGGTGGGACATGCGCTTTAATCAAAGAAGAATGCTGTGCATTTATTCCTGATCATCAGCATGAAATTAACGATCATCTTGAGGTGATTCAGCAAGTGTCGGCCATGACCAAACCAGGCCCAAACCCTCTGACAGACTTTTTCCAGAATGTATTTGGGGGGGTGGGGTTCCATCCTAATAAACATATTGATTGCCATTGGGGTAGGATTACTCCTAATAGGAGTTTGTGTTTGTTGTGGAATCCCCTGCATGAAGAAATTAATCAAAGAATTCATAGATATATCAGTATCTGAGACTATGTATCAAAGTACTAAATTTGAAGAGCTGCTAGAATGCGAAACACTTTCATAAAAGTTTAAACTGAATGACTTTCTTAACTGCAAATCCTGATTGAAAGAGGTTTGGAAAAAAAGCAAACTGTTTTATTCCTTTTTAAAAATAGAATTAAAAAGTATTAACAGGAGGGAAATGTTAGAAAAATATGTATTAATGTGTGTATGTTTAATGCCAATTAATAATCACAAGAATTAATACGCTTTTCATTCTATTTTACATGCACTGTGTTATATATAAATTGAGTTTCATATGAGACTGAAAAAGATGCTTTTTGAAAACTGCAGTATGCTTTCTGAAACTTGCAAGATGCCCTCTGACCTAGTAATTGCTAGCACAGCAATATTCATGTTTATGCCTTTTGGAAATGTACTTGAGAAGCAGGTGCTTATCTGCTAGGTCAGGAACGAATGAATGAACAATACTATATTCTGTAAATGTAATGATTTTAAACAATCAGCTCTGTTCGAAGCATGAGAACATGTGCAGCTGCAGCAGCTTAGAGATAAAGTAGACAAAGGATTATTAGACAAATGAACTGTTAGCATTGTGCTTGAATTAGCCATAGTACCTTGAATGGTAACATAACATGTATCTAACTGGTAGTAATCAAGGCCATGTTGTTTTCCTCAGGAAGTTTCACATAAAAATTGATAAATCAGCAGAAATTAATGGGAATGATGGTCAACAGATGATGATGAAAAAGGTGGTAATCTGTTACGTCAGCTTGGTAGGCCATGTCTATTTAGAGAATGTATAAAAATAAAAGTATTTCCTGTTTCTAGTTAGACAAACTCTGTAATAGCACATTTTTGTCTCCTTGCTGCAAGATTAAAGTGCCTTAACCTGAACCTACCGTGTTTTGATCATTTTTTAAAGTATATTTTTCCTTTGACAGTTTTACAACAGAATCCTGTACAGAACTAGTATTGTACTATGATATCTAAGTCAGGTTGTTACAAAACTCTGTAACAACAAAGCCCTGTGCAGAACTAGCACTTATTTATTATATCTTTGTCACTTTGTGATATTGTTTTACAACAGAACCCTGTACAGAACTAGTGTTGTACTATGATATCTAAGTCAGATTGTTACAAAACTCTGTAAAAACAAAGCCCTGTGCAGAAATAATATTGCATTATGATGCCATTTACTCTAAAACTACAAGGCTCACTGCATAACTAGACCAACATTATGATGGTGGTCACTTTGTGGCAACACTCTATAATGACAAAACCCCACACAGATTGTATAATATTATCATGTCTATCCTACTTTGAGACAACAATCTGTAACAGAAAAGCCCACTACAGAACCAGTACTGTATTATGTCAGTCACTTTGTGACAGCATTCTGTAATACAATGACCTGTACAGGACTAGTATTCCATTAAGATGTATGGTAGTTGGTGCAGAGAATTAAGGAGCTCCTAACAATCTGTTTCTTGTGGTCCTGTAGTCCAGGTATGATTCCTGTGACCTCCATTATCTAAAAGTGTTGCAACCTCTGTGAGTACGGCAGCTGCAAGGTCCCAAGAGAAACAGTAATCCAAACATAAAACAAGGACCAGCATACAAGGCACCTTATTGTAACATAGAATACTTTAATAAAAGTATTTTGGTTCTTTTAACAGACCGGTTTCGGATAATTCAATACAGAGCCTTCATCAGTGTAAAAGATTCACAAAAAAAGAACCATTTTATAAATAAATGAATAGACCATGTGATTAATTACAAATGCTCATTAAGACCTGGCTTAAAGAGACCACCAAGTTTAATAATCCATTTTCTCTCCATGGAATTCAGTAATTCAGGCCAACCTAATTTATTGTTTCTGGATCTATTTATTTTATCTATAATGGTGAAACTAAAACATGCATTACTGTGTATTAATGAATGCTTATAAAGAGCATTGATTTCTCTCTTGTTTTTAATGTCACTGAGGTGTTCAGATATTCTGAATTTCAAGGGTCTTGAAGTCTGACCAACGTAAAATGCAGGACAGTTGCACTTGGCCAAATATATTACCCAGTCCGAGGAACATTTGGCAAAAAATTTTATATTATAAACCTCGGGGGTGTTTTGACTACTAAAATTTTTTGTTTTAAGTAACTTGGCACAATGTGTGCAGTGTCCGCAAGGAAAGCATCCAAGTAAAGGTTCACCTGATAGTGTGGTTTGGATAGTGTTGGTAATTTTGGTTTCGGAATGTTTGAAATGATTGAAAAAAGCAGATAAATTTCTGCCTTTACGGAAAGAAAACAAGCATCTGTCACCAAGTATTTCATTGAGTTTTGGATCACATGTTAATATATTCCAGTTTTGCTGGACGGTATTGATTAATATGTTAGTATTAAGTCCATATGTAGTGATGAGTCTGGGTGGTTTGGAATTTGATTGATTCCTATTTTTGTAAAGAAGGAGATCATCCCTATTCATATTGTCCACAGTGTGTTTTGTGTGCAATAATTGACCCATTTTGTAACCCCGGTCATGAAATCTGAGAACTAAATCGTCCCTAAATCGTGTATAGGTGTGTCGATCAGAACAAATGCGTTTAATACGCATGAACTGGGATTTGGGAATGTTTTTGCAAATGTGGGGGGTGAAAGATGGAGGCATGGAGGAATGAATTATTATCAGGGAATTTACAATGAATTTCTGTAGTCAACGTATGATCAGATGCGCGGCAAACCAGAACATCCAAAAAAATCATTTTATTTTTATCATAGTTGACAGAGAATTCGATTCCCCATTTATTTTCATTCAAGTATGTGGTGAATTCCAAAAGATATTCAGTATCCGCCCTCCATACCAACCAGCAGTCGCCCAGATATCTACGCCAGATGTCCATTTCTTCTAAATAAATATTGTGCGAAGTGTCATAAATGACCTGTTCTTCGAAATAAGCCATGAACAAATCTGCATATATAGGAGCGAAAGAAGCCCCCGTTGCTGTCCCCTTAGTTTGCAAATAACAATTTCCCTTGTAAAAGAATACATTCTTCGTCAATACATGTTCTGTCAAACACAACAGAAGGGTATTAAAGCCGGGTTTATATAATTCACTCTTGTTGAGCCAATATTCTAAGGCCTCCAAACCAACCCAGTGAGGAATGTTGGTGTATAGTGATGTTACAGCCAATGTACAAAGTAACCAGTCTGGATCCAACTGTGTTTCGGAAATGATTTGAAGAAATTCCATGGTGTCCCTAATCCTTGCTCTGACACATATTATGTACCTCCATTATCTAACCATGTGTCTATGAGCAAGTTACTTAACCGGACAGCGTTCCCAGGCTGTGGCTGAAAAAGTTCAGGGGAGATCAGATCTCTACCCCAGTAAATAAATACAAATAAAATATGTAAATAAATGTCACTCATGCTGTAACAAAATTCTGAAACAATTAAGACCTGTGCAGAACCAGTAAAGCATTACGTTGTCACTTTGTGATGATATCCTATAGCTCTGTACATAACTAGAACTGCTGTATGATCACAGGATCATAGGATCATAAAAAATACAAGACAACTGTGTCAGAAAACCATTAACACCTTACTAATACCGACCTTCATCTTGTACCACATTTCACAAGAATGGCAAAACAGATCACTCCCAGTGTTAATTTTTGGACACCCTTTCAAATATCTAGGTTTAATTAGCTTGGTTTTATTTTAACTTGCAGGGGAGATCTGTTCCAGAGGTAGGATACACATAGAGTAATGACTTTTTCTCCCCTGCATGTTTTATCTATGTGCTAGTACAGCTTTAGGTCCCTAGCACTAGTATTGGATTTAGGTCCCTAGCCATAGAGATGTATGGCTTGTGAAGATGTCCTAGAACAAGATGGATGAGAACCCTACTGGCATGAAATACAAAGTATAGATGACCCCATAACAGCCTATCAGTAACTGAGTACAGAGATAACACTTTGAATATTTTCTGGTAGCTCAGAGATTTTATGCCAGCAATCTTGGTTAGGAAACTCTACAGTCTTTCCAGTTGCTTAAAATGTCCAAAAAGGCACATCGTGAAGAGGTGCATTTTGCTCATTAATTGATCTAATTAGGACTGAATAAAGTGGGATATCTTCTTTTGACCTAGATGATATGCCTTTAGATATTAGTTGTGCTAAGCAGAAGGACATTCTCAAAAACAATGCTATATAGTGGTCAAAGAAGAAAGAATTATCAACTCAGGGTCCAAGATTGCTAAGTACATTATCATTTTGGAGTATGGCATTGGCCATACTATATGTTTAGAGAGAAATGTTTACCAAATGTGACAATGTTACCCATTTTGGTATTTAATTTCAACCTTTATTCCATACACCACATGGTTAACAAGGATTAGTTCCAACTACAATGACTGGGTATTTGAGGGAGTCATGCAGACAGCATTCTGTAACAAAGTAATTGGCTATGCTGGTAAAGTACTATGATGTCCAAGTTACCCTGTGACAATACTTTATAACAACAATGTCCTTTGCAGGACTAGCACTACATTATGATATCTAAGTTAGATTGTGACAACATTCTCTAATAACAAAGTTCGGAGCAGAACTAGCACTGTATCATGATGTATAAGTCAATTTGTTGCAGCGATCTTTAACACTAAAGACATAGTACTGCATTCCAATATCACTCACTTTGTGATAACAGTCAGCAGCAAAAATGCTCTGCAGAACTAGTATTGCATTATGTTGTATAAATTATTTTGTGACAGCGCTACCTTTGCGGAACTAGTACTGCATTATGATGTCAAAGTCAGATTATGACATCACTCTCTAACAACAAAGCCCTTTGCAGCACAATGACCCCATTATGATGCCACCCACATGATGTCTAAGTCACCTTCTGATAACACACTGTAACAATAAAGTCCTGTGTAGAACTAGTACCACTTCTGCATAAGTATTACTACTCTATGCTGTCACTTTGTAACAGCATTCTAGAACAACAAAGTTCTTTGCATAACTAGTATTATACTATGATCATAAGGACATAGACTCATATATGATGCAAGGCAACTGGTCACAAGACCATTTATGTCTTGTAAATGGCAGCAATCATGCTGCTCCCCATGCTCAAGAAGGGAAAAGCTTTGTCAGAGTCAATGTATGAAAACCTATCCAACTATCTAGGTTTAATGTGAAGGTTGCTATGGTATAATTTTGTTTACCTTCCAGAAAGTCGGTTCCACAAGTGAAAGCAAGCATCAAGTAATTAATTTGTCTTTCAAGTGAGTTTTACTTATCGCCAGGTAGAGATTTAACTCCAGGTCTGGTATTATCACAGTTATTTGACTTACAAGGGGTAAGGAAATCAGCTTGGATGTGTTCACAAGTGGTATGGATGTCAAACAAATCCCTGTGCGTAACCAGTACTGCTCAAATAACAGCCTATAAGAAAGCAAGTACAGCAATAGTGCTTTGTGTCTTCCATGATAGCCCAATTACCTTAGGCCAACAATCATCTTGGTTAGGAACCTCTGGGGTTTTTCCAGTTGCTTAAATATGTCTTGAAAGATACATCTCAAAGGGGGCATTGTACAGAATAATTGATCTAATTAAGGCTGCACAGAGAGGTATGATAACTTCCACTGAAATGGAGGATATGCCTTTAGTTATACCTGTGCAAAGAAGAATTTTCTGACTGCAGCTGCTACATGGTGTTTGAAGGAAAGGAATTTATGAATCCAAGTTCCAAGATCCCTGACTGCATTATCAGTTTGGAATGGGGAACTGGCTATACTGTACATTGAGGGAAAGATTGATTTACTGATTGTGATAAACCTACACATTTTTACATTTAATATTATACCATTTTATGTACAACACAAGTTAATGAGAGTTTGATGATGGCCTTGAAATGTAAGCAATCTTTACTGGATGCTCAGTGTTCCACAGTAAATGTTTAATCTACAGATAAAGCTTTGTAATATACAAGAGCAACTATTCCAGCAGGAAATCGTGGCACAGAGATGGAAATCACCTCCCAGAGCTGCTATTGCCTTTCTTTTCCCTAACCATGAATCTCTTACAGTTAGCAAAAAGGCAAAACTAAGGTAACGCAAGTAATTGTTGTAGCAGTTATAAGGATCTGCCTTTTTCAGAGAAAGCTTTGGTTAGCAAATGGAGAAATAAATAAATACAATAAACTAAAGCAAGTAACTGTTGCAACAGTTACATTGACCTGCTTTTTTCATTTTACCTCATTAACCAATGGTCAGAGAAAGCTGTACCTAGTGAGCAGAAGAAAATAAATAAGATCTAATGCAACTGCAGTAGTATTTACAGTGAAAACTAAATGATTATGGGTGGAGGAGGTTCTAATGCTGTGCACTGCATCTCACTGGAAAATTGATCTATCGACTGTACTGTCAAAAATGCTAGTTACATTTAGTGCGTGTGTGTGTGTGTGTGTGTGTGTGTGTGTGTGTGTGTGTGTGTGTGTGTGTGTGTGTGTGTGTGTATGTGTGTGTACCTGTGTATATGTGCCTGAGTTTGTGTGTCCATCAGTGTGTGTGTGTGTGTGTGTGTGTGTGTGTGTATGTGTGTGTGTGTGTGTATATATATGTGCCTATGTCTGACTTTGTGTCTCTCAATCAACTTCTATATGCTTGCCTGTGTGTGCATGTGCCCGTCTATGTAAGATGTGGCATGTATGTGACTTTCTATCTGTCTACCTCTGTTCCTGTATATGTGTGAGAGACTGTGACTCTGTACCTGTATCTGTCTATTTATGTGTATAATTGTTTGTATGTGGGTACGCGCATGCATATGTGTGTGTGTGTGTGCGTGTGTGTGTGTGTGTGTGTGTGTGTGTGTGTGTGTGTGTGTGTGTGTGTGTGTGTGTGTGTGTACATTATTAAATATTTATATAACTTATATTTTGGATGTAAAATACATTCTCCAACAACAATTATATGTCCTATATCAAGTTGGAAACATTAGATGGAAAAACTATTTTACATCAAAAAATATAAAAAAGTATATATTAGTAATAAAACAAATACAATACATATATAACAGATAGCTCACTATCTAAGTGCAGCAATGGCCTTCAGGATGGGTATTACATGAAAATAATGGACCTCACATGGATATAGAAGTCCTCCTACTGTGTCATTGGCCTCACAACAACAGTCCATTATCTGTCTGTAAACCCACTCTCTCAGGCATTATTTCTTGCTTAGTTCATACTGTAATGTAAAGGTATCAGAAGGAGACTTGACAATAATGCCCAGACTGCAGTCATGTGTGACTAGCTCCGTACAAAGCACTCTGTAACAACACAGCGCAGAACTAGTAAAGCGCTATGAAGTTTAAGTTACTATGTGACAAAATGCTGCAACAGCAAATCCCAGTGTAGACCTAGTACTGCATAATGTTGTCATTCAGTATCTGACAACACTCTGTAACACTAAATCCCTGTGCATAACTAGTATTGTATGTCTAAATCACTTTGTGACCACTTTGTAACAACACTTCCCTGTGCAGAGCAAATACTGCATTATAATATCTAAGTTACTTTGTGAAAACATTCTGTAACAACAAAGCTTGTACAGAACCACTAGTACATTGTAACAACACTGAAACAGCAAAGCCTTGCGTAGATCGTTTACTACATTATGATGTCTGTCACTAAGTCTCAACACTCTGAAACATCAAAGCTCCAAAGGGAAACAATACTGAAACAACAAGCTCCACAAGGAAACGGTACTGAATTATGATTCAGTCGCTTTGTGAAAACTTTCTGTAATAACCATGTCCTACATTATGATATCTTGGTCACTTTGTGAAAACACTCTGAACAACAAAGTCCTGTGCAGAATTAGTACTGCATTATACTTAAGTCCCTTTGTGACAACTTTCTGTAACAACAAAATCCTGTGTAAAACTAGTATTGCATTATGATGTATGTCATTTTGTAACAGCTCTCAGTAACTCCAAATTATTGTGCAGGGCTTGCTATGTCTTACAGTATCTAAATCACTATGTGGCAACACTGTAGCAATGAATCCCTACTCACAACTAGTACTGCAGGATGATGTCAGTCAGTTTGTGGCACTCTCTGAGACAACATAGACCATTGATAAAATAGTATTGTATTATGATGTCTAAGTTACATAGTGACAACTTCTGAAATGTCAAAGTCCTGTGCAGAACTAGTAATGAATTATGACAACATAGACTATTGAAGAAATAGTATTGTATTATGACATCTAAGTTACGTAGTGACAACTTCTGAAATTTCAAAGTCCTGAGCAGAACTAGTAATGAATTATGACTTTGAGATTTATTTGCGATAACACAGTAACAAAGCCCTAGGCAGAATTGGTATTGCATTATGATGTCTAAGGAACTTTCTGACCACACACTGTCACAACAAAGCCCTCTGAGGATTTTTTACTGTATTGTGATGTCTAAGCCAACTGCGGTGGTGGTGCTGCGGTAGCATTGTCGCCTCACTGTAAGACGCTGTCTGGTTTAAGGGGGATCCTGTTATTTAGACCCTGACCCCTATCTGCTCTCAGTCTAATAATCCAGCATGTCTCTGAAGTCTCAGTTCTGTTTATAATGCCCCCTCCCCCTATCATTTTCTCTTATTAAGTCTATCACTTGGAAGCTAAATGTGTGTTCTGGTCCCTTATTTTGCACATGCTTAGCCAGTGCCTTAAACCTGTTTTCCGGAATGGGCCTTTGATATGACCATATAAAAGTCATTTAGTATGTTTATATATTAAATAATAACTAAGCACCCTTTTGGTTAGGTGCAGAAAGAGAGAAATGTATGCATGCACTTATTTTACATTTCTATTTTAGCATGAAAGTACTGGTTTAAAAATATGCATACACAAGTGTTTTTATAGGTGTGTTTTTACAAGTATTTTTTATTATGTTTTTTATACGTGTCTATATATACATGGTTATTTGTTATATATGCATCCCTTATATGTTCTTATAGTAGTTTGAGCTTGTGTACCCTATGTATAGCTTTCACAGAAGGTTTTCATGGGTTGTTAACAGGTTAACTTATTTAATTGAATAAATTAAGTTAATGGACTGATTCAAATTTTAGTATAAAGCATAGAGTAATGTGATGTGTTGTTGTAAAAGGTCTGATGAAGTGGTGCGAGTAGCACCATGAAAGCGCTACCTACAATAAAGAATGCTTCATCTTTTGGCATAGACCTCTGTACGTCTTGGCAAATAATAGTCACTTCTTTGGCTGTGGTTTGGATCGCTAGTTGTTTTTCTGTGGTTTACAAATAATTTTGGAAGTTACTAGCAATTCCTTTACACTAACTGTGACCTAGAGGAACTGTTCATTTTGCATTTTGTTGGTCGTGGTTAGTGCCAGATGGCTGAAGGAAACCTAAGGTGTTATAGTACTACTAGCACAAGTGATGTTATAGAGTTGGAATATGCTCCAGGAATTCAAGGAGAACAAACCAGCAAAGGACGACTGGATCTTATGGGATTCATGAAGTGCATAATTAATCCTTTATTGGCCACAAAACAACCGTCAGAAGATCTAAAAGTAAGGCATAAAGACACTGACTTTTTCTCTTTAATGAGAGAAGTTCATAAGTTAGAGGATGACCTTTATAAAATAAAGAGGTTGCAAGCTGAAAGATTTCATCTGGAAGCTTGTCTGAAGTATAAAGTTATACATCGTGGCCTTAGAATATTAAAAATGCCAACACAGGGTGATAGGATGCCAGAAATGCTTTCCAAATGGCAACAACTTAATTTGGAATTAAGCTTCAATTACATGAGGCATATTATTGAATACACAGGAAGAGATGAAGAAAATAGCGGAGAGAAAATCCTAACTCAGCAAGAACAATTATATAATGACTACCCATCTGCCTTGGTTGATGAGAAATTAACCAATATAATGGATTTGGTTTCTTTATATGAAAAAAGACTGTATAGGCAGAAATTTGTAAATTAGAATGAGATAGAAGGGATTTTAAGGAGGGCCATGTGTTCGTATGGCCACAAACGCATATTGAACCTGCAAACAACAGAGGAACCACCTTAAATAATACAGAAGATGGCCATTTAGTGACATCACGCATAAATAATATACAGAACATCTTGGGGGCAAGGCTGAAGACTAATTCAGCTGGTTTATCTAAACAGCAGACAGTTTCTTGCATGCAAAATGAAAACAGCATAAGTGAGAAGATAAATGGCAAGGAAACAACAGAAATGACCACAAATATTTTAAAAACACCATCAATACTACCATCTACTTCAACAAAGGATTTAATGAAGGGAAAACCTCCCCAGGAAGCATGTTTTTTTCAGCTATTTCAAACAAAGTTAACACCAGCTCAGCAAGGGTCCCAGAGGGGCCGATCATGGAGCAGAGGATGATTCAAAAGAAAAGGGCAGCAGGCAATATCGAACAAGAGGACATCAAAGAAAGGATGGTACAGTAACAGAATGAAAGAGCCCTAGTCTGGAACATCTCTAACAGAACACTGACCCAGGGTGAAGTGAAGATGCTGAACAGAGGCCTTTCATTCATACCTGCACAAACTACTGAGGTAACGGGCAGTACAACAGATTTGAAAATGTTCAGCAGGAATGTGTTACTTTTATTTGGGAACAATTGTGACCAGGAAATTACTGTTTTCAAAAAAACTAGCACATTTATCCCTCCTAGTCACCCCATTGTAGATGTATTTAGTAGCTTATGTGAAAAAGAAATATTTGAAATATTAGATAATGAATAGCACATAGCCTTTTTTAATAACATGTCTAGAGGGGAATATAAAGCCTTAAATGACTTGAAGGATGATTAAAGTATTATAATAAACCCAGCAGGCAAAGGGGGACCCATAGTAATTATGGACAAAAATAATTTTGACACTAAAATGAAAGAAATGTTAAATGATGTTAAAGTGTATGAAATCATTACTGTTAAATAGAAAGAAAGTCTTTTAAAAAAAACTGGAAAATTTGTTACTAAACAGTTGGATAACTGAAGACATGTATAATTACTTTAAAGTGAATAGCCCCCTTATCCCTATTATTCAAGGGATTCCTAAAATACACAAGGACACAGTGAACCCCCCCCCACCCCCATGACCCATAGTCTCAGGTAAGAATTGGGCCACAGAACCGATATCCATATATTTGAAGAAAACACTAAGACCATTAGTAGACAAGAATGCAACTGTTTTAAGGGATACCAAACAGTTCTTTAACCAATTATATGATTTTTTGAAAAGTACTAACTTAATTCTGGATAACGTGAAGTTAGTCATGCTGGATGTTTGTTCCCTTTTCACATCAATTCCCAATGATTTGGGAGTTGATATGCTAAGTGAATATCTAATTAAGGATGGTACTTATACACAGACAAAACTAGAATTAATTTGTCTATTGATGAAGCAGGTGCTCATGAACAGTGTTATGTTATTTGACAATATTTTGTATTTACAAAAAGAAGGGGTGGCCATGGCCACTTCTAGTGCCAACAGCTATGCGAACTTAATCATGGTCCTATGGGAAATTAACAGTATAAGTAATGGCACTTGGAACCAGATAATATTCTACAAGCGTTTTGTAAATGACCTCCTTTTGTTATGGGATGGTAGCCAGGAAGAACTTGATATGTTTTACCATAATATTAACACCAATACATCCATCCTAACCTTTGAAATGAAGGTTTCAGATAAGAAAGTGGGGTTTCTAGATGTAAAGGTGATTAAGACAAAAGAGGGTCAAATAACTACTAAATTATATTGAAAGGAGTGTCATAGAAATACCATTCTGCATCGAGAGAGCATGCACCCCAGACACATTTTTAAAAATGTTGTGAAAGGGCAAACATAGAGAACATCTAGGTTAACAGCAAGAGATGAGGATGACCAAGAGATTACTGACCTGAGACAGAGATTTAGAGAGAGGGGTTACACTGACCATATTACAGCTGACATAATAGATGAGAGTGCCAGGTTAAGAGACACTACTGGAAAGCACTATTTCTCTGATAATAGGAATAATACAACTAAGAACCCAATAATAAAAAAGAAAGTTCTGAGAGTACCTATTCAATATTCAAATAATATGTCCCTTATAACATGAGTCATTAAGAAGCACTGGCTCATCTTGTCACATGATCCCAATATAAGGGAGATAGTAGGAGAAAAAACAAGTTTCTCTTTTAAAAACAAAAAATCTCTGAAGAGACATTTATGTTATCCCATAGAAGCCAAAGAAACATCAAGCAGAAATGTTACTGCCAATAAGGGCACATTACCATGCACTAGATGTAATCAGTGTAGATACATAGATGCTTGTAATAATTTCATGCACCCTGCAACAGGTAGAGAATACATGTTTAATGTTCAAGCTACCTGCGATAGTAAGAACTTAGAATATATAGCAGTGTGTAATGTTTGTTCAAGTTTCTATGTAGGAAAAACCAACAGGGAACTGAGGCTCAGAATACGAGAACATTTATTACACATTAGGAATCAGAATATGACAAATGCATTGGCTAAGCATGTACAAAATAAGGGACCAGAACACACATTTAGCTTCCAAGTGATAGAATTAATAAGAGAAAAGGATAGGGGGGGCATTATAAACAGATCTGAGACTTCAGAGACACGCTGAGAACTCTGTACTTCTTGGCAAATAATAGTGACTTCTTTGGTTGTGGTTTGGATCGCTAGTTGTTTTTCTGTGGTTTACAAATAATTTTGGAAGTTACTGGTGATTCATTTACACTAACTGTGACCTAGAGGAACTGTTCATTGTTAAATGTATATCTAGGGTGTATGCTATCATAAACTAGGAAAGTATTTCTCCAGCATTCCTTCCTATATAACACAGTCTCAGTCCACTGCTCTGTGTTTTTCATCACTCGGACATCTAAGAAATCTATAGTTGTATCTGAGAGTGAAATACTAAACCTCAAAAAATCAGTGGCGCTTTCCAGGTAGGTAACAAACTCATAAAGTTGTTCCTGTGTCCCTGTCCAAAGCAGGAAGACATCATCCATAAAACGTACATAGTAACTCGGGTATCCCCTCCATAAATGGTTTGCCTTAAATATTGCTTGATCCTCCCAATATGCCAGCACTATGTTGGCATATGAGTTTGCGCAGGGGGTGCCCATGGCCATCCCCCTGCTCTGATGATAGAAATAATTATGATACATAAAAATATTGTTGCTCAACACACAGTCTAACAGTAAACATACACTGTCAATATCAGTTTGATTCAAGATTTGTACTTGTTGCAAAAAGGCCTCAATGGCCATCAAGCTATATACTTTTGTAATCACTGTGAACAAACTGTTTATATCCAGGGTTACTAACAAATAATCCATACAATCAGCATTGGGACCTAAGTGACTGTGTAAAGATTGCAAAAGATTAGCTGTGTCCTTTAATATTCTGGGTACAGAAACCAAACACTTTCTTAGATGAGCCTCTACCCATATAGAAGCATGTTCAGTAGCCCACCCCCTTCCAGATACAATTGGACATAATGGTGAGTTCCTGGGAGCTCATGGTTTTTGGTCGAGCTCTCAGTACATTAGTACTGTTTAACACCATCTGTGTGGTTTTAGAAGTCTCTTGTGCCATTGTCTGCTGCTGGTTAATCATCTCCACAGTAGAATCTTGCCTAGGTGCTATGTCAACGTTTGATGATGTCATCACTTCCATTCTGATCCCTATACAGTTCCATTGCCTCTTACATCTGAATTTAAGGTGGAATATTCATTAGCCTGCCAATTAGATGTCACAGAAGGCTGATTCTGTGGAGGGACATCCCTTGGCCATGTAAAATATGCCCCTGCACAAAATCCTTATAGTCTCTTTAAAGTTTTTTCATTTGAATATGCTGCAATTTGGAGTCATAAGCTGTCACAGCACAATACAGGTCATTAAGCTTAACCTGATGATATTAGTCCTTAAATCGCAATTATGTCTGTCTCTGCTGTGATTCAATTGAACTCACTAGTTCTTTCTCCATAGGTAAGAAAAAAATCTATCAACAATTTTATATAAGCAAAACTAGTGTCCAGATTAAGCTACTGCCATTTGGCCAACAAGGTAGGATACAGTTCCCCATATGTGGGCATGCAGAGCACTCTTATGCCTCTAGGAACAATTTTATGATGCAAACATGCCTCAAAATGCAGCCTTTACCACTAAAGGTGTTTCAGCTTATACAAGTCTTTTTCTAAAGCTTTCAGCTGTTCCAAAAAAGAGACATCACTCTCTAGCTCTTCATTATTCCCCACAAAGGGCAAAGTTATGTTGGCCAAGTTTAAATTCAACAACGGATTGCTATCAGTGGCAATAAGTTGCTTCATTCTCTCTGTACTTACTTTGGCAGCAGCAGACAGTACTGGACAATAGCTCAACTCAATGTCCTCAAGATAGTGTTCAGCCATGTGTATGAAGACAACACAACATCAGAAACAGCCAAAAAAATTGTAGACTTCGCACTTAAGGCCCAGCTTCACAACAAATTCCAACAGCAAAAACAGATGATCCAGCCCACCAGGATGATAAAAAAACAGTAGTTTAATAAAATGCAGTAGGTTAGCGCTTTCAGGTTTAAAAAACCCTTCTTCAGACAACATACAAAAGTTATGAACACCTTTTAAAATACATAACAGCCAATCAAAGACTCAGTAAAAAGCTCTCCTCTTTTATAAAAAAGGCTTGATAGGAATGACGCCATACAGGCCAGGTGCTCTATCAGCACCCAGATTAATTATCCATCTAGTTTTACTGCATTTTGTTATATTTCTCAAATCACCCCCCTCCTGGTTTAATGAATAACCTGCAAAACCATAAAAGAAAATATATGCCCAGGGTACTGCTTTACATGCTGATACAGGGCATTATGTATATTAACTGTACGTATAGCTGACATATGTTTTAACACCCTGTCTTTCAATCTGCAATTCATTTTACTGACATAAAATGAACAACATTGCATACAGTCAGCCAAGTATATAATATTGCTGATCAAACAGACAGATCAAACAGACAGCATATAGTTTCAATGAATAGCTCTTTCCAGACAGTGGATGGATGAATATGCTGTTGTGTCTAATATATTGACAAGCTTTGCAGTATCTACAGGGGAATGTCCCTTGTCGCCCCATGACAGGTTTCCTAACCCCCTGTTGGTCCATACAGAGAAAATCCTTTAAATTATTACTATGTTTGAAACAAAATGTGGGTTCCTGACTTATTAATGCCTTTATTCTATAATCGGTTAACAAGATTTTCCAGTTTTGGCAGATAATGTCACATATGACCCCCCCCCCCCACATTGTTACTATAATTCAAAGTATCTTGAAGGGGTTGCCTGCTTGTATCAGTCTCCCTGTCATGCACCTGTACATTACCAGAAAACCAGGGTTTTGCTTTGTTCAACCTCTCTTCTTTACTTTTATTAAATGCCCGCTGTATTATATTCTGATTATATCCCTTTGCTTTTAAATTCACCATCAAATCTGCAGACTTCTCTCTGTATGTCTCATCATTAGTACATAACCTAGATGTTCGAAAAAATTGTCCCTGAGCAATATTGATAAATGTATATCTGGGGTGCATACTATCATAGGCTAGGAGAGTATTCCTCCAGCACTCCTTCCTACATAACACAGTCTCAATCCGCTGCTCTGTGTTTTTCATCCCTCGGACATCTAAGAAATCTATAGTTGTATCTGAGAGTGAAATACAAAGCCTCAAAAAATCAGTGGTGCTTTCCAGGTAGGTAAAAATCTCATAAAGCTGTTCCTGTGTCCCTGTCCAAAGCAGGAAGACATCACCCACAAAACGGACATAGCAACTCAGGTACCCCCTCCATAAATGGTTTTCTTTAAACATTGCTTGATCCTCCCAATATGCCAACACTATGTTGGCATATGAGTTTGTGCAGGGGTGCCCATGGCCACCCCCCTGCTCTGACGATAGAAGCAATTATGATATATAAAAATATTGTTTCTCAACACACAGTCTAACAGTAAACATACACTGTCAATATCAGTTTGATTCAAGATTTGTACTTGTTGCAAAAAAAGCCTCAATGCCCATCAAGCCATATTCTTTTGTAATCGCTGTGAACAAACTGTTTATATCCAGGGTTACTAACACAAAACAAAAACCTTTCAACCTGAATTGAGTGGGGGGCTTCGCCCTCCCTCACACACCCCCATGTGGGGGGCTGTGCCCACAACACCCCCCCCTAAATAAATATACTAACTCCAAGATTGCTCCACATCGGGGAAAGGGCAAATTCCGGTTAATGACCAAGCAAATTCTTTCCCAGAGAAAAAAATTTGCTTAGCTGACCATTCGCAGTTTGGCTCTTTCAATCTTTAGCTGTTGATCTTTTGTAGTTTGACAAGCTAAAGCTTCGTCAAATTAATACGGACCCTATAAAACAACCCCCTATTTGGAAAACCATGTGTTCTATGATATCCAAGTCCCTCTCTGAGAACCTCTGAAATGAGAAAGACTTCTGATGAACTTGTATTGCATTATGATGTCTAATCACCTTGTCACAAAACATAGTAGTAACCTTGGGCAGAATTAGTACTGTATTATGACTTCTAGTTTACTCTGTGACAACCTCAGTAACAACAAAACCCTGTATAGAACTTATACTAAATAATGAACTCAGCCAGTTCTGACAACCTCTGAAATAACAAAGCCCTCTGCAGAACTAATACTGTAATATGATGCCTCAAGTGTCAGATCACTGTGGGGATTTAGGACTGCATTAATATGTCAGTCACTTTTGATAACACTCTGTAAAAGCAATGCCCTTTGTAGAACTAGAACTACTTGTATGATGTATATGCTAGTTTGTAACAGCACTTGGTAGAAACAAACTCCATGTGTAAAACCAATGCTGCATATTGATGTAAAAGTAACTTTGTAACAGGCTGTAATAACAAAGTCCTATGCGGGACTAGTACCACATTATGCCAGTCACTTTGTGACAACATTTTGAAACATAGTTGTGTGTAGAACTAGCATTTTATTATGATGTCTAAGTCACACTGACTTTGTGCAGAAATAGTGCTGAATTACAATGCCTGGATCACCTTATGGCAACATTCTGTAGCAACAAAGCTCTGTACCAGGACACATGTTATACTGAAATGTTACTTTCTGACAATATTTTGTAAAAATAGAACCATGTACAGAACTGGTATTGGATTATTTTGTGTAAGGCACCTTATGACAACACTTTGCAATGACCAAACCTTGCACAAAATTAATACTGCATTATGATGTAAGACTCTTTATGAAAACACTCTGAAACAGCAAAGCCCTGTGCCCAACTAATATTGCATTAAGATGTCTAACTCACTTTGTGACAATATTTTGTAACAACAAGCTCTGTGCAGAACTAGTACTACATTATGATATTCAAGTCAGGTTGGGACTGTAATCTGTAGCAACCAACTCAGATCAGGAAAAGTACTGGATTATAATGTGATAATGCTCCCACAAAGCCCTCTGCAAAACTAATACTGCATTTTGAGGTCAGTCACTTTGTGACAACACAATGAAATAACAAAGCTGTATGCAAAAATAGTACTGCATTATATCAGCCTTTTTATACCGGTACTATGAAAGAGCAAAGACTTTTGCAGAGCAAATATTGCATTATGATGACAGCACCCTTGTACAGCACTCTGTAACAAGAAAACCCTACACAGAACTAGATTTATTTTATGTTGTTTAAGTCACTCTATAAAAACAAAGCCCTGGGCAGAAGTAGTAAAGTCTTATGGGGTCTAAATTAATTTCTGACAACTCTCTATAACAACACAGCACTACATGGAACTATTTTTTATTATGGCATCAATGTGAAACACCATAAAACAACAAACTCCTGTGCAGAACTAATATTATATTATGATGTCAGTCCCTTTACTGCAAGAATCTATAACAACAAAACCCTGTCCAGAACTAGTACTACATTACAATACATGCATTATTTTATGACAATGCACTGTAAGAACAAATCAAAACTACTACTGAATTATGAAAATCAAAATGAAATGCACAAACTACTATAAAGCAAACACAATACTGGCTTATGGAATAAAGAAATAGTTGTATCTAATGTTAAGCGCTTTTATTTATTTATTTTATTTTATTTTACATTTGTTAACTGGGTTAGTCTGGCTGAGCTTTTGGCTCATTTTCAGCAGAGACCCGGGGAGAAAAGCTCCTCAGGACTAGAAAACAATTTATTAAATTTTAGTAACATAGTAGTAACATTTTCATTTACTGCATTAGTAAACTTCATCAGGCAAAATCAGTATAACAAATTTACAACACTTAGTTTAAAATTTGGCACTCTTTTTCTAAAACAGGAAATGACATCACAAACCTAAAGATTATGCTACTTCCCCCATTGCCTACACCATTATTCATGAGTAAATAAATATTCATGTATATTACTAAACATTCCAAATACATCAAATACAAACAATATATACAACTGTATAAATTAAAAATTATTATAAAGTGCCTAAGATATTGAATTAAGTGTGTATACATTTATATACATAAAATATTTATTTTAAACGAAATTTATTGTCATTGCCAAAGCAACCTTTATCTACTTAAAGCTTTCAATTTTAAAATGCTGTTAAAACTGCAAAGATCAGTAAGTCCAGGCCATGCATAAGAATGAAGCATGCGCTGCCATATAAGTTCTTCCTTTTCCAGTAGTAGTTCCCAGGGTCCACCTCTATCATTACTAAGCACTTGCTGCAGTATTGCACATATAAAATAATGATCGTGTTGTTCGTGCACATGTTTAGCTAGTGCATTATTTAACTGATCTTTCCTTATTGCATACATGTGCTCATAAATTCTTTCCTTGAGAGACCTGGTGTTTTTTCCTATATAAAATGCTGGGCACAGTTGATATACTGCCTATTACCCCCTTACAATTACAATTACATTTGCCCTTAATAATATATTCTGTGCCCTTTATCTGTATGCATTGGCCTTGATGTATGTGTCTACAATAATTGCACATTCCACATTTATTCATAATACCTACTGATTTGTTGGCCATACAGCTTGTCCTGACATTCTCCAATAGATTTTTTAAATGACTTGCTCTCCTTGCCACCATTTTGAAACCATGACACAATTTTGTTCTAATATTCAAATCCTCATCCATAAGTGTTCAGTTTTTCATCATAATAGCCTTAATTTCATAAAAAATGTGTATTAAATGTTGTTATAAACAGTGCAGCATTGTCTAGGCGGTGTTCACTCACATCTAAAGGTATTGGGTTATTGTTATATGATAAAATAGGTGCAAAATGACCATTTGATCATTTTGTATTTACTTCATTATACAATTATCTGAGAATATGATTGCGATAGCCTCTCTTTTTAAACATGTCAATCAAATTATTGCACTCTATTTCAAAGTCCTTATCTAAGCTAACCATCCTTGCCATCTGTAAAAGCTGTCCCTTAACTACTGATTTCTTATTAATTGCCGGGTGTGCACTAAAAAGATGCACGAATGAATTTACGTAGGTGGGTTTTTGTAAATATTTGCTATGAATCTTTTATTGTCCCTATCCTTACTCAAAATAGCATCCAAAAAATTAATCTCATTGTTGTCCATTTGTTGTGTGAATGTCAAATAAGAAGTGGTTGTATTAATATGTGGGAGAAATAAATCTAGTGCTGCATGACTACCCTTCCAAAGGATGAATATGTCATCCAAATAATGTCAATATAGGCTAATATGCTGAAAAAATGTACTACCATAAATGTACTACTGTTCCTACACAACCATAATTATGTTTGCAAATATTGTGCCACAAGGTGAGCCCATGGCTACACCCACCTGTTGTAAAAAATATCTGCCCTTAAAATAAATATAGTTGTTTTTAAGAAATATTTCCAAGAGTTCAGTGGAGTGAAAGGAGGAGACCCTGGAAAGGTGGAGATATGCTCTAGAGAGAAGAGGAATGAAGGTCAGCAGGACTAAGACAGAATATATGTGTGTGAATGAGAGGGAGGAGAGAGGAATGGTGAGGATGTAGGGAGTAGAGATGGCGAAGGTGGATGAGTTTAAATAGTTGGGATCAACAGTTCAGAGTAATGGTGAGTGTGGAAGAGAGGTGAAGAAGAGAGTACAGGCAGGATGGAGTGGGTGGAGAAGAGTGTCAGGAGTGATTTGTGATGGACGAGTACCAGTAAGAGTGAAAGGGAAGATTTACAAGAGGGTAGTGAGACCAGTTATTTTATGATTGGAGACAGTGGCATTGACAAAAAGGCAGGAGTCAGACCTGGACGTGGCAGAGTTAAAGATGTTAAGATTTGCACTGGGTGTGACGAGGGTGGACAGGATTAGGTATAAGTATATTAGAGGGTCAGCCCAGGTTGGAAGGTTTGGAGACAAAGCCAGAGAGGCAAGATTACATTGGTTTGGACATGTGCTGAGGAGGGATGCAGAGTATATTGGGAAAAAGATGCTAAGGATGAAGCTGCCAGGTAACAGGAAAAGAGGAAGGCCTAAGATAAGGTTTATGGATGTGGTGAGAGAGGACATGCAGGTGGTTGGTGTGACAGAGCAAGATGCCGAGGACAGGCAGAAATGGAAACAGATGATCTGCTGTGGTGACCCCTAATGGGAGCAGCTGAAAGTAGAAGAAGAAGTATACAAATTAATTTTGGACTGTGTAATCCCCTGTGCACCTAGAAAGATTTCTACAGCCTGTATACTGTCTTCATGAGGGATCACAGAGAATAGGTCCTTGATGCCCACTGTTACAAATATACCCTGATCACAATACTGTGTATGTTTAATTAACTCAAGGAAATGCCATGAGTCTTTGCAAATTTGGGGACATTTCATTTTCAGACTTTTTAAACTGTTATCCAAATATTTTGCATATGCATAAGTGATAGAATTACGGCCATCTGCTATCGGTCATAATGGTGGATTATTCACATTCCTATGCACCTTTGGCACCCCAAATATGGTGGGTATTATAGGAGAAATAATATTTAAATAGTTATAAGTGCCAATATCTATTCTATTTTCAAGAAACATATCATTAAGCGCCATATGCACCCTTCTATAAGCTACATTAAGCTAATTTTTATTAACCTCCTGATATGTATCTATATTAAGTATATCTAACATTCTTTGTTCATAATCAAACGTGTCTATTATAACTAGCCCCCCCCCCCTTAACAGGCTTCATTATTCTCAAAGACTGATGCATGAGAAATGACAAATTCATTCTCCCTTCATCTGTTAAATTATCATTCAAGTGTTTTTTGTTATTCACCATATGCCTGATATTCAACTCACATATTCTTTCATATGATTCTAGAATGGGTTGAAATGGGAGGTTAAATGTACTATGGATACTTGTTTCATCAGGGGGTTTAGAATATGCTATCTGATTGTTGCCAAAAAACAATGTGAAATTTAATTTTCTTAAAAAAAGCTTTAAGATTATGTTGTTTAGATGGTACAAATGTAAAATCTTTGCTCAATAAATTCACCATTGACTCATCTATCAAAGTATCTGAAGTTATACACTTTAAAATAACCTAAGGAATTACATACAATGACTGGACTACTAGGGGCATCATTAGAAACTGAATCAATAATGGCTATATCTTCCTCGATACATGTGGTACTGCTTGCAGTAGCTAATTGTATTTCCTCCCCCTGCCATGATACTGGTGCCCCCCCTCTCCTCTGATTATGCCACAAGGGTGTATAAAAACCCTGATTATCAGACCAGCCATGTTTGTTATTAACATTCTGATTGTTTTTATTTTTTATTCTTTCTGATCTTCTGAGGGGTGTAAACTGTTCATCATACTCTTCAAAATCATTCTGATAAGGAACTTGTACAGCATCATCAGTTATTACTTGCTGATGCTGTGCCCTTATGTGTCTGGACCACTGTTGTTGTAACAGTATTATTAACATAACCAGCTTGTGTTTTAACTTGCGGTGGTTTAGGGTAAGCCTGACCCTTACTATACTGTTGCTGGTCCCTTAACAGTTTATTATGTTTTTTATGCTTCAAGTCAGATAAAATATGTTCAATACTAATATATATTATTTGATGTTCATACTTATACCTACTATAATTAGCATCAGCTTGCAGTTGTTTTTCTAAAGCATCACATTCTACTAACAGCACTTCAATTTCTTTTGCATTATACTTGATTTATAACTCTAACAATTCAAAACCATCTGTCATACATAGTTAGCAATTCACAATGTAAAGGAGAATTTTCAATAAGTCCTGAGGGGTATCGCCAAGTTAGTAGTCCTTTTGGAACAACTTTATTTCTTATGCAGTCTTTTAAATACATATTTTCCACCTGCAATTTTTTCAGTTTAAATAATTTTACATCCAGTTGCTCCAATCATGCTTTTAAAGGCAAGCCCTCAGAGCAACTGCTAACACCAGATGAGGAACATATCTGTTCATCCATTAACCATTGAGATAAAACTGATGGTTTCCAATTAGCTATGTTACTGGAAACTGTGTACTGTTCACGAATGTTGTTGTTATTAACATTATTTCCATTACTGGCATTATTATTTCACATTAATCCACAATTTTTCACCACAATGTCACATCTTGTTAAACCATCATTAAAAATAACTGTGCCTGTGTTAGTGCCTTCAGACAAGTCCATTTGTGAAGCTATACACTGCCCATTAGGTATAGAACAATTATCCGACTGTGAAGTACCTGTACAGCCATCAAATATAGATGTACCATAAGCCACTTGTAGAATATCAGCACAAGAAGCTAAAACATCCATACTGCAGTCCTTAGCCGACGGAGAAGAAGCCAAAATAACCAAATTTGGTTCTGTGTGACCATCCATAGCACCTCTGCCTTGGATTTGCTGTTGATTCTGAGGCAACAGCTGCTGCATGGTATACGAGCTCTGGTAGTTCCACACTTCCTGACTACCAACTGATCTCATTTCATCCACCTGCGCAGCCAAAAGTTCAAAACACATAGTGAGCCCCTCAATGAGACCCATAAGCTTATCCAAAGGTTGTTGCATCTCTTCAGATGATTTACTGCTTTCCATATAATCCAAAATGCCAGCATACAATATAAACTAATGAAAAACAAAATGAAATGCACAAACTACTATAAAGCAAACACAATATAAAGAAAGAGTCATATCTAACGTTAAACACTTTTCATTTACTGCATTAGTAAACTTCATCAGACAAAATCAGTATAACAAATTCACAACACTTAAATAGTTTAAAATTTGGCACCCTTTTTCTAAAACAGGAAATGACATCACAAACCTAAACATTATATTACTTCCCCCATTGCCTACACCATTATTCATGAGTAAATGAATATTCATGTATATTACTAAACATTCCAAATACACCAAATGCAAGCAATATATACTATATAAATTAAAAATTATTATAAAGTGCCTAAGATATTGAATTAAGTGTGTATACATTTATATACATAAAATATTTATTTTAAACGAAATTTATTGTCATTGCCAAAGCAACCTTTATCTACTTAAAGCTTTCAATTTTAAAATGCTGTTAAAACTGCAAAGATCAGTAAGTCCAGGCCATGCATAAGAATGAAGCATGCGCTGCCATATAAGTTCTTCCTTTTCCAGTAGTAGTTCCCAGGGTCCACCTCTATCATTACTAAGCACTTGCTGCAGTATTGCACATATAAAATAATGATCGTGTTGTTCGTGCACATGTTTAGCTAGTGCATTATTTAACTGATCTTTCCTTATTGCATACATGTGCTCATAAATTCTTTCCTTGAGAGACCTGGTGGTTTTTCCTATATAAAATGCTGGGCAGAGTTGACATACTGCCTATTACCCCCTTACAATTACAATTACATTTGCCCTTAATAATATATTCTGTGCCCTTTATCTGTATGCATTGGCCTTGATGTATGTGTCTACAATAATTGCACATTCCACATTTATTCATAATACCTACTGATTTGTTGGCCATACAGCTTGTCCTGACATTCTCCAATAGATTTTTTAAATGACTTGCTCTCCTTGCCACCATTTTGAAACCATGACACAATGTTCTAATATTAAAATCCGCTCTCCACACCCCCCAATGTGGGGGTTGGTGCCCCCACCCTCCCTTACTATGTATACTAACTCCAGAGTCGCACTACAGTGGGGAAAGGCAATATATAACTTTCAGTGAAATGTGTTTAAGTGAATTGTGTTTTCAGTAAATTGAGCTTTCAGTAAAATGTGCACAGTCAAATGTGTTTCAGTGAAATGTGCTTTCAGTGAATAGTCCTAGACGCAAATATATATATATATATATATATATATATATATATATATATATATGGGTCTACTACTAATGCCCGACACGATGATTCCCCGACAGAAAACTCACCGACGCCAGATGACCGACAACACACAAACCCGACACAAACCCGACAACGCAAAACACCGAACATCATTACACCGACACACGGAACGTAAACAACACTCGACACTACATAGCATACACACTAGCCCTGACCCAAACCCTAACCCTAAGGTCCGACACTATCGCACACTTCACCTACCTGCACCCTAACCCTAACTCACTTAACCCACCCCTAGCCCAAGCTCCGACACTAACGCACACATCACCTACCTGCACCCTAACCCTAACTCACTTAACCCACCCCTAGCCCAAGCTCCAACACTAACGCACACATCACCTACCTGCACCCTAACCCTAACTCACTTAACCCACCCCTAGCCCAAGCTCCGACACTAACGCACACATCACCTACCTGCACCCTAACCCTAACTCACTTAACCCGTCCCTAAACTACAGTCCCTCACTAGCACACACTTACCTTACCCGAACCATACCTTCGACACGAACACACACTCACCTTTCCCACAGCCTAACCCGACATCCCACAATCTCGAGCACTTACCTGACCGCTCCTAACTCCGTCACCATCGCACACTTACCACGTCGCGATCGCACATTCCCTTGTCGGTCTTTCCGCTGTCGGCAAATCACCCTGTCGGTACACTTACCTGTCGGTCATCTGGCGTCGGTGAGTTTTCTGTCAGGGAATCGTCGTTTCGGGCATTAGTAGTAGACCCATATATATATATATATATATATATATATATATATATATATATATAATCAATACGGAATAGCAAAATTCCACAATCTTGAGACTCTAAATCCCAAGGACCAGAATCTCGAGATTGCGGAATCTCGAAAATAAAAAAATAAATAAATAAAACACAAAACAAACTATTCTAACCTGTATGGAAGGGGGCAAGCCCCCTGCACCCCCCACACCCCCTGCAACTTAAATATACCAACTCCGAGATCGCACTATAGTGGAGTGAACAGCAAAGTTCCTATTCCGCACTGAACGGCAATCTCCATTCTCTACTTTCGAGATTCCGCAATTTCGAGATTCTGGTCCTCGGGATTTAGAGTCTCGGGATTGTGGAATTTCAGTATTCCGTAGTGATTCCACATATATATATGTATATATATATATATATATATATATATATATATATATATATATATATATACACACACACACACACACACACACACACACAGTATATTTATATATATATATATATATATATATATATATATATATATATATATATAAACACACACACGGTATATTTATATATATATATATATATATATATATATATATATATATATATACACATACACACATACACACACACACACACACACACACACACACACACACACACACACACACACACACACACGCACACACACACAGTTAATACAAATCAATTTTAGACCATTCTCTAAGTGCAATAATGCCCTCCAGCATGTGTGTTATTGTGGAAATAATACCCTTCCAGAGATGCCACTCTGTAACTGTAAAAAATCTAGCAGTACAAATGAAATATTATGATACTTAAATGTGACAAGATGCATGATGACAAAGCCTTATGCAGAGCTGATATTGTATTATGATATTTAAATCACTTTGTGACAACACTACAACAAAAATGCCTCATGCAGAAGAAGTACTACAATATAATATCTAAGTCTGTGACAGCACTCTGTAACAATAAAGCCATGTGCAGAACTTGTATTTCAGTATGATGCCTAAATGATTCTGTGGCAGGACTTTGTAATACAAAGCCCTGAGCAGAACTGGTACTTCATTATGATGTCTAAATGACTCTATGACAGGACTCTGTAATGCAAGGCCCTGTGCAGAGCTAGTACTGCATTATGATATATAAATGACTCTGACAGGACTCTGTAATACAAGTCCCTGTGCAGAACTAGTACTGCATTATGATGTCTAAATGACTCTGTGACAGGACTGTAATACAAATCCCTGTGCAGAACTAGTACTGCATTATGATGTCTAAATGACTCTGTGACAGGACTGTAATACAAGGCCCCATGCAGAACTAGTACTGCATTATGATGCCTAAATGACTCTGTGACAGGACTGTAATACAAGGCCCTGTGCAGAACTAGTACTGCATTATGATGTCTAAATGACTTTGTGACAGGACTCTGTAATACAAAGCCCGGTGCAGAACTAGTACTGCATTATGATGTCTAAATGACTTTGTGACAGGACTGTGTAATACAAAGCCCTGTGCAGAACTAGTACTGCATTATGATGTCTAAATGGCATTGTGACATTGTTGCAGAGGTGTAGCTAGTCCTTCTGGCACCCAGAGTTGTTTTCTGATCTGGCACCCCTTAATTTGAAATTGAGGTTCAAAAAAAGTCCTTTTGTACTTGAGATAAAAAAAAAATTCTTTCTGTACTTTAATCTGTACAAACTGCTTTATAAAGTGTAACAAGATGTTTCTACAGCTAAAGTGCTGAATGCTTCAGCCCTGTCTGAAAATGTATTATCAGCATTCATTTCTGAATTCTGATAATGAACTGAACTACACATGGAGCGCTAAAGTGTTTCCACAAATGCATGAAGACTGCATGCCCTGACAACTTGTACTGGGGTGAAACTGCCCCCATTGTCCACCCTAGATTATGTGTCCACATCTCACTATCATAAGACACAGAAGTTCACCACAAACGCCAACTTTAATGAACGAAGCTTTCGGGTTCTCTACCCTTCATCAGCATATACACTCATTTTTTAACTTCATTTATATAGAGGTTAAATTAAAGTCACATGATAATACCAGCCACTAAAAACACATTAATAAAATTTTCACAGTACAGTGTAGGTTTAAAATAATATCAATCATTATATTCAACTATTAAATGTTACACATCAATATTCTTGCAAATTGTCAAAATAATGAATAAAATCTACTCACAATATGCATATAAAAACTACTAATAAATAATTTTATCATAAATTGTCATGCTGTCGTTTAACCAATATGGGTTTTATACTGATGGCATTATTAAGTCCAGGACTAACATCAGCCTGCAGTCTTATTATTCACTGTAGTTCCTTAATTTCTAGTGCATTATTTAAATCACCACCTCTTACACCCAAATCTACCATGTCTATACATCTAAATTTAAATCTATGCGTTGTATTCTCCATAATATGCTTATACAGAGCATTTGTTTGAACTTTTCTGTTAATTTCTGACTTATGCTCGACAACACGATCTTTCAATCTTCTTGTTGTCTTGCCCACATAGAATTTTTCACAACAATTACAAGTAGCAAGATACACAAGTTGGGATGTATTGCAGGTGGCTTTACATTTAAAGACATAGCTAACATTACTTACTGGATGCCTAAAAAATTAATTTGCTTCTAAAATATCGCCACAGCAGCTACAATTATAACATTTAAAAGTTCCTAACCTAGTCTGTGTTATGCACACTTGTTTGTTAAAATCCTTGTAACACAAAATACTTTTTAACGACTGTTTATTCCTGTACGCAAAACTAGGTTTTGGTCCTACTATTTTTTGTATTTCAGGCATTGCCATTAAAATCGGCCAATTTTTTTCTATAATTTTACAAATTCTGTAACTACACCCATTGTACGTAGTTACATATCTAATTTTGTCCTGTTTTGCCTTAACTTGTGCTTCTAACTGAACTAACGTCTCCGGTACCACAGAATTAAATATTGGTTTATATTCTTGTTTTCTACCCTTATTTACTTCCTCAATACATTTCTCTATCATTACTTCTGAGTATCCTCCATTTCTAAATTCTTGCTTCATTTCTTTTATTTCATTTATGTACAAGTCATTTTCAGTTGTCAGTCTACTCACTCTTATGAGTTGTGACTTGACTATGCCACCAAAAATATGTGTTGGGTGCATACTGGTTCTCTTTAAATACCTCATCACTTGTACATCTTTTTTATGCATCATTGTTTCAAGTTTTTGATCTTTTTTATAAATCTTTACATCTAAGTATATTATACTTTGAGTTGAATAATTCATCTTAAATTTAAAAAATGGTGTTGTACTATTCAGGTAGGATAAGTAAGTGTTTAACTCATATTCCGTCCCTTCCCAGGCAAAAAAACAATCATCAACAAACCTTACATAGCATTTTACATGTTTGTTTAAATCATGTGAATTGTTTAATATATAGTTCTTTTCCCAATAATAAAGAACTATATTGGCAAAGGTATTTGCCACCGATGTTCCCATTGCTACACCGGTTAGTTGCCTATATGGGACCCCATCAAAGATAAACACATTTTTTGTTAACACTAAGTCTAACAGTGAACATAAATGTTCAGTTTCACTAGGTTGAACTACGGAGTACATCAGTAAAAGCATCCTCACAGCTTCCACACCATAGTCAATAGGTATTACTGTAAATAACGATTCCACATCCAATGTTACAAATATACTATTTTCTTTTGCATTCATATGCCATTCATTTAGTCTATGTAGGAAGTGTATAGTATCCTTTATAACAGTGGTGCAATGAGGTAAAAGCTTAGATAACTCTTTTTGCAGATACTTAGAAATGGGTTCTGTTACCCATCCTTTTCCTGAGACAATTGGTCTCAGTGGGGGATTCACCAATGACTTATGTATCTTTGGTATCCCGTAAATCTGCGGAATCCTGGGACATGGGACAGAAAAATAGTTAAATAATTCTAATGATATTTGCTCATTTATTTGCATTTCATATATCTGCATGTTGACCTGCATTATCTGGTTTTTTACCTCCAAAAATGAAATCATTTGAAATGTTGTAGCATCAGAAAGAAATATGTTAAATACATTCATATAATGTGCACGATCCATTATCACAGTTGCCCCACCCTTATCCGCCTGCTTAATTATTATCTCATTATTATTTTTTAAGGATGTCAAAGTTTTATACTCATTATACGTCAGATTATACTTCCTTTCACTCCTTGCAGAGTACATTGCCCTTAATTCTATTTCCACTATATTCATAAATGCTATTATCACAGGTGATAACTGTGGAACAAACACACTCAATTTCTTATAACTGCTGTTATTAGCAACAGAATTTGGGAATAAAAGTTTCAACATAAGACTTCTAGCAAAAAGTTTCAAATCTATTATCATGTTTACCAAATTGTCCATGGTAAAGGGGATAAATTTTAAGCCTTTACTCAATAGACTATAGTTTTCTTCAGGAAAACGTCTTTTAGTTAGATTCACAGTACCTTTAATGAAGATTGGCACCACATCAATCACCTGCGAGGTGTCTTGTTCGTTTTCGTCGGACTGTCATTCTTCCTTTTCGCTCCCTGTACTGGTTGCTGTGCTACTCTCTGCATTGGGCTTCTCTCTGTTCGCACCTTGTGCAATATCACCTTCTCCGACATGACTTCATGAAGAGCTACGTGAAACAGGGGAGGCCGTAATGGCCACATCCAGCGTGGGTAACAAGAGTGCAACTATCTCTAATGTTGTAAATACGGCACCACATCAGGCAGATATACAAAAGAAAAGGCAAACGGACATATTGGCTTTTTTACCGTTCCGTTTGAATCAGCCGGAGAAGGTGATATTGCACAAGGTGCGAACAGAGAGAAGCCCAATGCAGAGAGTAGCACAGCAACCAGTACAGGGAGCGAAAAGGAAGAACGACAGTCCGAAGAAAACGAACAAGACACCTCGCAGGTGATTGATGTGGTGCCAATCTTCATTAAAGGTACTGTGAATCTAACTAAAAGACGTTTTCCTGAAGAAAACTATAGTCTATTGAGTAAAGGCTTAAAATTTATCCCCTTTACCATGGACAATTTGGTAAACATGATAATAGATTTGAAACTTTTTGCTAGAAGTCTTATGTTGAAACTTTTATTCCCAAATTCTGTTGCTAATAACAGCAGTTATAAGAAATAGAGTGTGTTTGTTCCACAGTTATCACCTGTGATAATAGCATTTATGAATATAGTGGAAATAGAATTAAGGGCAATGTACTCTGCAAGGAGTGAAAGGAAGTATAATCTGACGTATAATGAGTATAAAACTTTGACATCCTTAAAAAATAATAATGAGATAATAATTAAGCAGGCGGATAAGGGTGGGGCAACTGTGATAATGGATCATGCACATTATATGAATGTATTTAAGATATTTCTTTCTGATGCTACAACATTTCAAAAGATTTCATTTTTGGAGGTAAAAAACCAGATAATGCAGGTCAACATGCAGATATATGAAATGCAAATAAATGAGAAAATATCATTAGAATTATTTAACTATTTTTCTGTCCCATGTCCCAGGATTCCGCAGATTTACGGGATACCAAAGATACATAAGTCATTGGTGAATCCCACACTGAGACCAATTGTCTCAGGAAAAGGATGGGTAACAGAACCCATTTCTAAGTATCTGCAAAAAGAGTTATCTAAGCTTTTACCTCATTGCACCACTGTTATAAAGGATACTATACACTTCCTACATAGACTAAATGAATGGCATATGAATGCAAAAGAAAATAGTATATTTGTAACATTGGACGTGGAATCGTTATTTACAGTAATACCTACTGACTATGGTGTGGAAGCTGTGAGGATGCTTTTACTGATGTACTCCGTAGTTCAACCTAGTGAAATTGAAAATTTATGTTCACTGTTAGACTTAGTGTTAACAAAAAATGTGTTTATCTTTGATGGGGTCCCATATAGGCAACTAACCGGTGTAGCAATGGGAACATCGGTGGCAAATACCTTTGCCAATATAGTTCTTTATTATTGGGAAAAGAACTATATATTAAACAATTCACATGATTTAAACAAACATGTAAAATGCTATGTAAGGTTTGTTGATGATTGTTTTTTTGCCTGGGAAGGGACGGAATATGAGTTAAACACTTACTTATCCTACCTGAATAGTACAACACCATTTTTTAAATTTAAGATGAATTATTCAACTCAAAGTATAATATACTTAGATGTAAAGATTTATAAAAAAGATCAAAAACTTGAAACAATGATACATAAAAAAGATGTACAAGTGATGAGGTATTTAAAGAGAACCAGTATGCACCCAACACATATTTTTGGTGGCATAGTCAAGTCACAACTCATAAGAGTGAGTAGACTGACAACTGAAAATGACTTGTACATAAATGAAATAAAAGAAATGAAGCAAGAATTTAGAAATGGAGGATACTCAGAAGTAATGATAGAGAAATGTATTGAGGAAGTAAATAAGGGTAGAAAACGAGAATATAAACCTATATTTAATTCTATGGCACCGGAGACATTAGTTCAGTTAGAAGCACAAGTTAAGGCAAAACAGGACAAAATTAGATATGTAACTACGTACAATGGGTATAGTTACAGAATTTGTAAAATTATAGAAGAAAAAAATTGGCCGATTTTAATGGCAATGCCTGAAATACAAAAAATAGTAGGACCAAAACCTAGTTTTGCGTACAGGAATAAACAGTCGTTAAAAAGTATTTTGTGTTACAAGGATTTTAACAAACAAGTGTGCATAACACAGACTAGGTTAGGAACTTTTAAATGTTATAATTGTAGCTGCTGTGGCGATATTTTAGAAGCAAATGAATTTTTTAGGCATCCAGTAAGTAATGTTAGCTATGTCTTTAAATGTAAAGCCACCTGCAATACATCCCAACTTGTGTATCTTGCTACTTGTAATTGTTGTGAAAAATTCTATGTGGGCAAGACAACAAGAAGATTGAAAGATTGTGTTGTCAAGCATAAGTCAGAAATTAACAGAAAAGTTCAAACAAATGCTCTGTATAAGCATATTATGGAGAATACAATGCATAGATTTAAATTTAGATGTATAGACATGGTAGTTTTGGGTGTAAGAGGTGGTGATTTAAATAATGCACTAGAAATTAAGGAACTACAGTGGATAATAAGACTGCAGGCTGATGTTAGTCCTGGACTTAATAATGCCATCAGTATAAAACCCATATTGGTTAAACGACAGCATGACAATTTATGATAAAATGATTTATTAGTAGTTTTTATATGCATATTGTGAGTATATTTTATTCATTATTTTGACAATTTGCAAGAATATTGATGTGTAACATTTAATAGTTGAATATAATGATTGATATTATTTTAAACCTACACTGTACTGTGAAAATTTTATTAATGTGTTTTTAGTGGCTGGTATTATCATGTGACTTTAATTTAACCTCTATATAAATGAAGTTAAAAATGAGTGTATATGCTGATGAAAGGTAGAGAACCCGAAAGCTTCGTTCATTAAAGTTGGCGTTTGTGGTGAACTTCTGTGTCTTATGATTGAAAACTTATGACTCTTACTAGTATTTCTTGGGAACTAACGATCCACATCTCACTATAACAGCAAACACCCATAAATAACTAGTATTCCATTATGATATTGATCTGTTTTTTTATAATGCCCTAAAACAACAAAGCCTGCTGCATATCCAGCACTTGATTATGTTCATAGATTCATGGGTTCATAGGAGGTTACTAGACTAATGGCCCTAGGGCCTTTACAAGCCTAGCAATGGAATACCCTTGTTCCATAGCTGACTATGTTTTGATGGTCATTGTTAGAAGAGTGAATCTATGATTACCACTGACTGTCCCTGTCCATGAGGGACATAGGCACCACCCCCAGGGTGTATTTATGGTCTCCCATCCAATTGTCAAGGTTGCACTTAAATAGGGTCATTGAAGAAATCTGCTTCACTTGAAGAGGGAGGTTATTGCAGATGAGCAGCAATCTCTGGATGACATATGTGTCTCTCCAAAATATTCTGTTTATGTGGCAGGCTAGGCTGAGATCCCTTGACTGAGTGACTCTTGTCCCATTTGATTTGTGGACATGCAGCATTTTCACTATAGCAGAATCCGAGACCACTCTGTAGGCCCAAGCAGAGGTCACCTCTCAGCAGCCTATAGGACACAGAATACAGAGGCAGGGCCTTCACTTTTTCTATGTAGGTTATGTTTTGGAGGTTCTGACTGTTTTGGGTTGGAAACCTTTGTGGTCTCTCCTGCTGCTGCAGGTGTCTGGTGATGTACATGCAAAAGGGAGCATTCTACTCTGATGAGGGTTGAGTACAGAGGAGGTATGGCATCCTTAGTCTTGAATGCAATGCCCTTACGTATGAGATGTGCAGTATAGAAGGCATTCCTTACCACTGTGGACAAATGGTGATCAAAATTTAGATTGCTATCAAGCTGTGTTCCCAAGTCTCTCACAGCTGTGCTTGAGCTTAGGGGGTGTTGTCTATAATGTAATTTGCAGGGGCTTCTTCTTTGCCAAAGGGGATAATGATCCACCTTTTGGCATTTAGTTTTAGTCCATGCCTCTGGCGCCAATTATTTGTCCGTGCTAGTCCCTTTTGTAATATGTTAACATTGTTTGGAGACTCAATGATTGTGCCTAGTTTTCAGTCATCTGACAACTTGGTAAGCCACAGGCCATCTACTTTTGCCTGGACTTCTGAGAAGTAGCTACACCACTTGTAACTGGTCTACTGGTGGAGGTGGCATCCCCAACCTTAACAGTATGAGTTCTGTCAATGAGCCAGTTTGCTACTCATCTAGTGACATATGGGTTAATCCCCAGATGGGAGAGTTTCTCAATGATACCTCAATGGAGGATTATATCAAACACCTTGGCTAAGTCAAGGTAGGTGGTATGTACTGCTTTACCCTCATCCAGGGCTTTGGTGACATTCTCAAAGAAGTCTACCAGGTTAAGTAAGCAAGATCTTCCCTTAACAAAGCCAAACTGGGTTGGGTCAGGAGTTTGGAGGTCGCCTATTTCCTTGTTGATGGGGTCCATAATGATTATTTCCATGGCCTTCCAGATAATGCTGGTTAGGCTTATGGGTCATTGGGTCTATAGTTCCCGGGGTCAGTTGATAGACCCCCTTTGTGTAAGGGGATTATTGTTGCTGTTCGCCACTCTACTGGAACAAGCCAGTGCTCAGGCTATGGTTAAAGACAGTGCCAAGCAGTTCCACTAAGTCTCATTTTGATTGTCTAGTAAGCAGCCTGGGATGTTATCTGGTCCCATGGAAGCCTTGTTTTTGGCCTTGGAGAGGGAAGATATGACTTGCTCTTTGGAGATGCTATGTAGAGGACTGGTAACAGAGATATTTTTGGGGTATGTCTGTTGGAGACAGGGGGGGTGAAATTTGTACCAAATCCATCCGCCAGCAGGTTGGCAATTTCCCCAGATACAGTGTGAGTGATACTGTCCACTATAAGTTTGGCACATAGCTGGGTATTCCCCTTAAGATTTCAGATATAGCTAAAGAATACCTTATGATTGTCTTTAGCTAGAGATTCTAATTTAGCTTCATAATTAGCTTTAGAGGAATTTTTAAGATATCTGATTTGCTTGTACAAGCTGTGGAGATTATTCTTCCTTTGCTGAGTAAATTCCCTCCTGTTCTTAGATGTCAGTTTCTTCCTTTTCTTATATAATCTATTTATACTTGTAGTCCACCAAGGTGGCCTGTTTCTTCAGGAGGACATACTTTTGATTCTGTCATGTGCAGCTGGGTCTGTACAGTTGTTTAATGGCCTATACAGGGCATTTGTGTACTCTTCTGCATAGGAGTCATTGTTGGCTGTGTTAGCAGGGGGTTTGAAACTTTTGATACCATCATTTAGTAGGCTAAAGTTTGCTTTGCAGAAATGTTTCAGTTTTTTTTCCTCCTGTTGGGATGTCAGATCTGGTCTTTACTTCAAAGGAGACATAGGTTCATAGGTAGGTACTAGGCTGTTAGCCCTAGGGCCTATATAAGCCTAACCAAAAAGGTACCCTGGCTTTCACCACCCAAGAAAATTATTTTCCTGTGCCCCTGTCGAGCAGAGCGCAGAAGTGATCCCTGGGGTGAATTTCCTATTTACCATCCAATCATCAAGACTTTTCTTGAAGAGTGCTAATGAGGAACTCTGCTTGACATAGATAGGTAGCCTGTTCCAGAGTATGGGAAGTCTCTGGGACAGGAATCTATCCCTCCAGCATGTTCTGTTTATTGTGGTGACAAGGTTTAGGTCCCTAGAGCATGTAGCTCAGAGGGATTGGGATTTCTTTAAGTGGAGCATGTCCAACAGCTCTGGGTTGGACATAGCTTTGTATGTTAGGCAGAGATCGCCTCTGAGTAGGCGATATGTGATGGAGTAAAACTGGAGTTTTTTGAGACGGTCTGCGTAGGGCATCTGTTTGAGGCCAGGAATCCTCTTTGTGAGGTATTTCTGTGGCCTTTCCAGTTCTTGTAGATGTCTTGTGAGGTACACTCTAAAAGGGGCATTGTACTCTATAATGGGTCTAATGAGTGATGAGTAGAGGGGAACAATGACCTCTTTTTTCCTGGATGAGAAACCTTTTATGATGAGGTGAGCCATGTAGAAGTATTTCCTGACCACTATGGCGATGTGATTATCAAAGGAGAGATTACTGTCCACCTGTGTCCCAAGGTCTCTTATCACACTTTCGGCATTAAGTAGACTACCACTTATGTGGTAGTTCATGGGTGAAGAGTTTTTACCAAAGGGGATAACAATACACTTTTTGGCATTGAGCTTCAGGCCATGGCTTTGACACCAGGCATCTGTCTCAGTGAGGCCCTTTTGTAGTCTGTCCACATCATTAGGAGTTTTGATTATGGCTCCTAGTTTGCAGTCATCTGCAAATTTTGTTAGCCAAAGACCTTCTGTGTTAGCCCATACTTCAGAGAAGTAGATACCAAACAGGAGAGGACCCAGGACTGAACCCTGTGGTACACCACTTGCCACTGGTCTGAAGTCAGATTTGGAGTCTGCTACTTTCACAGTGTGGATTCTGTCCATGAGCCAGTTGGCAACCCATCATGTTACATAAGGATTTATACCTAGTTTAGTGAGCTTATCTATAATTCCAGAGTGGGGGATGGTGTCGAAAGCCTTGGCGAGATCTAGATAAGCTATGTGAACCACCTTACCCTCATTTATGGCTTTGGTGACTGCTTTAAAGAAGTCAATCAGGTTTAAGAGACATGATCTGAATTTTACAAACCCGAACTGGGTAGGGTCCAAAGTTTGAAGATTACCAATGTCTTTGTTTATGAGTTCCATGATGATACGTTCCATAGCCTTGCAGACCAGGCTCATCAGGCTAATGGGGTGGTAGTTCCCGGCATCTGTCATGGCTCCCCCTTTGTGGAGCGGGATAACTGTCTCGGTGCACCATTCAGTGGGCACAAAGCCTGTGGGGAGGCTATGATTGAACATGGTACTTAGGTAGGGTGCCAGTTCATTCTGTAGTTCATGTAGAATGCAGCATGGGATATTGTCAGGTCCCATGGATGCTGTGTTCTTGGCTTTGGAGAGTGTGGTTTTTACCTGTGCAGCTGTGATTACAGGAACTTTGCATTCTTCCGGTACAGAGATGGGCCCTCTAAGGGGTGAGAGGGGGGTAAAATTAGCACTGAACCTATCTGCCAGGATGTTGGCAATATCAGTTGGTTCTATATATTTAGTGCCATTCTGCTGTAACTCAGAGCAGATCTGAGTGTTGCCATTGAGATTCTTGACATAGCTATAGAACGCTTTGTGGTTGTCTTTAGAGTCAGTGGCAATTTTGTTTTCATAACTAGCTTTGGAGGATTTTATGAGGGATCTCAGCTTCTTACTGAGGTTGACCAGGGAGCGCCTCCAGTCATGGGATTTTACTCTTTTTTTGCAAGAGTTTCTTTCTTCTGTTGTAGAGTTTGTTTATGGCAGAGGACCACCAGATTGGCTTCCTTTTTTGGAGGATAGCATCTTGGTTCTATTAGGGATAGCATGATCCATGCACTCGTGTAAGTGCTTATAAAGTCCATTTGTGTAGGATTCAGCAGTCGTACCTCTATTGTCCGCCTGCATGGCTGTCATGAAGTTTGCCACTTCTGTCTTAAGAAGTGTGAAGTTGGCTTTGGAGAAGTTTTTTATGGTGGTTTCCCTAATTGGGGGTGGGGGCGGGATGTGGATGTCTAGAGTGATTAGCTTGTGGTCGGATCTGACCAACGAGGAATTGACCTCTGGTGTGGAACACTGGTTGCCCATGTTGGTAATGACCAGGTCTAGGATATTGCTGCTCCTGGTGGGGGTGTGAATAAGTTGATCCAAGGCGTTGGAATTTATGAATTCCAGAAAACGTTGAGCAAAAGAGTTGGTACATGAGTAGTTTTCCAAGTTAATGGTGGGGTAGTTGAAATCGCCCATTATTAGGGTGTTGGGTTGTACCCTAATACTGTAAACCTGGTGCTGGCTTTTTTGTTTACTTGTACCCTAATACTTTCCAGTGTATCAAGAAATGGAGTGGGAATCTTGGGGCATGGTGGGGGGTCTGTAGCAAGCTACAATTTGGATTGCAGTCTTGCCCAGAGTTAGTTGCACTTGGATAATCTTGGATGCATTATGCTGTGCAACTAGCCTGGTGGTGTGGATATCCTTAATGAATATGGACACGCCTCCACCTTTAGTGCTTCATTCCAGGTTAGGTGGCCGAAAGGTGTGGTATGAATTATAGCCTGGTAATGCAGGGGTGTTCTCTGGAGCTTTGACCCAGGTCTCTGTCACTGCACAGATGTCGATGTTCTCCATTTTAAGGAGTGCCTCAAGTGAGTGCATTTTGAGGTTTAGACTTCTAGCATTGAGTAGCATTACCCTCAGATTCTGCTTGCTTGTACGTGTTATGGTAGTGAATTTGTCATTTGGACCTTGACTAAAAAAGGCACTATAGAGGTGGCAAGAGCCTTTGTCAGTATCCAGAATCCCAAGGGCAACAGGTGCAGGCCATCTCTGGCAAAGCATCATGGTCTGTCGATCATGTCGTCTCAGGCAGACAAATACTGGATCCCCTTAGAATTACACCAGAAGCTTAGCCAATTGTTGAAGTTGAAGTCAGTCATTTTGTCCTTGTGCTGTGGTATCATTCTGGGTGATGGCAGGATGCTATTCAGGGATAGAGTCATACCTGCCTGGGCTACAAGATCGGAGAGCTCCTCCATGTCTCTTTTCATGTAGTCCAGGGAGGTACATCTCAGGTCATTCACACCAACATGGACAATGACAGTGTCATATTTGTACTTGTTGTGGAGTGACCCGAGTGTGTGCATTATGTGGCGGATCCTGGCACCTGACAAGCAGCTGACAGTAACTTTCTCCTTGTTTAGCCTGGTGAGTGGAACATCAGTGTGCCTGACTATAGAGTCACCTATGACTAGAGTGTTGGGTATGTTGTTATGCCTTATGGGCTGTGGTTGAGTGGCACACTGAGTTTGTGGGATATGTGTCATTTGGGTTGTGTTGGGGGGGGAGTTTGCTTGCATTTCTGCTTTGGAGGTCCCTGATGCTTGGGCAGGTTTTTATTGAGAGCCTCCGTGAATGTAGGTGTGTGTTTTGTGTTTCTATGTGTGTATTTTGGTGGTGTAGGTTTTGAGGGACTATGTGATGAGTGTGGTGTGGTGCAAGTGTTTACCTTCTCCTCTTGACTGTCTAGTCCAGTCTTGGGTGAAGAGAGCTTTGCTTCCAGTTTGGCTATATAAGTGCATCTCTCGCAGGTTGTAGTGTTGGATGGTAGGAGGAGAGGGTTGTCTGTGTAAATGAGGCAATTGCCGCATTGCCCCAAGATGCCCAAATTCATCAGGTAGACAGGAGAAATCACCGGGAGCTGACCCTTAGACATGCCTGGATAAGTGCTTATTTATTAAGTACTAAAAACTGCTTTCCTCTAGACAAGTGAGGAAAGTTGAGTGCTGTAGTAATTTGCAGCTTATTTAGTGCTTACAACGAGTTCTGAACAAGTGCTGAGTTCAAAGAAACAGATTTGAGTGCTGAAACTAGAAAAGTGGCTAGTTCTAAGAAACAAAATTAAGCTAGAAGGCTTCCCTCCAACACAGAAAGGCTTGGGGGCTTAGAAGCCTACAAACAGTCTAGACCACTTACAGGAAAAGCAGGAAACAAGCTTAAAAAATTTTTTTTCTTTCCTAGATGCTCTATTTGTACACAGTAGGAGTGCCTGAAATCAAAGCAAATGCGATGGGCCCAAAAGGAGTATCCAAACACAAATTTACAAGAGGGGCAGGCAGTTTCAAAGCCACCAAGATTAACACGAAAACAAAACCAGGGATGGTGGGTGGGGAACTAACTGAAAAAACAGAGTCAAAACTTCCAGTTCAGTTAATATTCAATGCAACTCAAATAAATCAATTAAAATGCTGTATTATTTGAAAAAAGTGCAGATAAAAGGTACTTACATTTTCTTATACATCTAGTTGAATACAGCTATATCTTAGCTGGCCAAAGCTTAGGTTTTAAGCAGAAAATATTCCAAAATGTACCACTTAAATAGGCATTAATAGGATATCAATGAATGAGACTACCCCCGACTGAAATTACTGTCTATGCAGGATTCTAACAGGCAATAAAATCTAGCAAACACTAACTGAAAAAACAGAGTCAAAACTTCCAGTTCAGTTAATATTCAATGCAACACAAATAAATCAATGAGACAGATTTATGGTCTGACCTTACTAGGGAGGGCAGCACACAGGGGTAATGCAGTGAGCCCCCCACCTTGATGAGTACCAAGTCCAGGACAGTGAAGCCCCTTGTAGGGGTGCAGACTAACTGTTCCATATTAGTTGAATTCACAAAGTCCAGGAACCTTAGGGTGATCATGTTTGTGCTTGTGTATGTTGCCCAGTCAATGGAAGGATAGTAGAAATCCCCCATAAACAATGTGTTTGGCTGTATAGGGAGTGAGTCTAGCAAGTCCAGGTAGGCAGTGTGCTTCTGTTGGTTCATGGTGGGGGACCTGTATCTAGAAATGATGTGGTATGGTGTTTTACCCATAGTTATTTGGACCTAGGGTAGCTCCAAAGAGTTGGTCTGTTTAACCGGGCTCAAGGTATATTAGGATTTAATGAAAGTGGCTACACCTCCAACTTTGGTTCTTTCACACTCGTTTGGGGGTTTGAATGTGTAGATGGCATTGTAGCATTGTATGGCTGGGGTGCTCTCTGCAGCCTTGAACCAAGTCTCAGTGACTGCACAGACATCAGCATTTTCCAATGTGAGAAGGGCTTCCAGGGAATGCAATTTTCTCTTTAGGTTCCTAGCATTACTCAGCATAACCTTGAGTTTGTCTTGAGTAGATTTCTTTACGTCGGAAATTTTGTTGTTTTCACATTGCCTAAAAAAGGCACTATGGGGGAGACAAGCACCTTTGCCATTATCTGAAAGCCTTGAGGAGTCAGGTGAAGCACATCTCTGGCAAAGCAGAGTGGTCTGTCAACCATATCTTCCCAGGCTGTCAGATACTGATCTCCCTGGAATAACAACAGAAGCTAAGCCAATTGTTGAAGTCAATCATTTTTGTCGGAATTGTGGCATTATCCTAGGTGAAGGTAAAATGCTGCTTAGGGCTAGGGACATAGCTGCCTGGGACACATAATATGAGAGTACAGTCATGTCTCTCTTCCTGTACTTCAGAGAGGTGCATCTCAAATCATTCACCCCAATGTGTACTATGACAGAGTCATAAAAGTAATTGTTGTTGAGTGACCTGAGTGCGTGTGTGATTTGATGGATCCTGGCACCTGACAGGCAGCTAACCATGACCTTCTCCTTGTCCAGCCTGGTGAGGGGGACATATGTGTGTCTCCCTATAGAATTGTCTATAACCAGAACATTAGGTTTTGAGGTGTTTTGCCTTAGGGCTTATTTGATGAGACATCTGTATGCGTGATGCTATATGTAGTGGGGTCTGTTTGTTTCCTGGTATGTGTGATTTGTTTGCACTTGGGAGGTCTCTGATCTTTTGGTAGGGTCTTAGTGAGTGCCTCCATGTATGTGGGTTTATGTGACTTGACCTTATTTTGTGTGAGTGAAGAGGTGTGTTTGCTGACAACCTATTTGATGTCTTGTTTATTATTATGTGAGAGGATTAATTCCATTTTCATGGTAGAGTTGCATCTCTCACATACTGCATTTGTTTGCTTTAGGAGCAAGTGGTTGTCAGTATACATGAGGCAATTACTACTTTGCCCCAGGATGCCCATGTCACTTAGGCTGGCTGGGCAAATGTTGGGAAACTAACTGTCCATTGCAGCAGGTTAAACCGTATGTACTAGTTAGGGGTTGGGCAGGTTGCATCAGCTTTTGCTCTCCCACTAACTAAACTAAATAACAAGGGGACTTATTTTATTGAGGATTAGGGATGAGCAAGTGTGGCGACACTGCTCAGTGCTCAGCTGAGTTGCCTGCGGGGCAACAGTGTGCAGCTGAGTTGCTCACAGTACAGTAGGGAAGCTTGGGAGAGTTCTACTGACAGACATCTATGGAAAAAATAGTTTTTAGGCATTTACATCTATACAGGACACTGCTAACCTCCATTGCATAGTATGTACCTACTTGGAAAAGCAAGGCTTAAATATTGGCAAAATTAAACACTTTTAAACTATGCTTCCAATAGGAAATCACACAATGACCCTTCCTCTAGCAATCTCCAGCTCTGACAAGACTGTAACCACACCCTTCTGCCACAAGAATGCAGGGGAGTCATTCTTACTGTAAGATGGCTGGATTTGTGCTCAGGTTTATCAAAAACAGGCTAGATTCAACAGGTCTGGATCTAGTCTATGCTATGTAAGCAACAGTACAGTGAAAAACGAGTGCAGGTGCATACAGTAATAAAACAGTAATAAAACAGTAATAAAACAGTAATAAAACAGAAAGTAATACAGAATTTCAATTAAATACAGTTTGAAAAGTGCAGATAAAGCTCAAAATAAACTTTTTTTCTTGTTCTTAACTTTGGATGGCTTGGATTCAAACAGAAACATTCTGGGCCTCTGACAAACGATGCCAAACACAATGCAGTTCTGGCTAATTGAGTGACAGCGCTCTGTAACAACAAAGCTCTCTGCAGAACTAGTACTCCATTACAATTTCAATTACTTTGTAGCAGCACTCTAGAACTCTAACTGGAACGGTGGTAAAAGAGGGAACTATCAGCCCAACTTCCAAAATTCCTGAGTAAATTATAATTTTACAAGTGGATATTGGTTGTACTGTACATTGAGGAAGGGAATTGTTAAACAAATGTGACAATACTAGCCCTTTTTCCATATACTCATGGGTATTAGAGTACTGACAATAATGCCTATTTCATCCACGTGTGACAAGTTCTACACTGAAGTCTGTATCAAGAAAGCCAAGTGGAGAGCTAGTACTGCATTATAATGTCATACATTTTGTGACAACACTGTAACAACAAAACTGAATGCAAAACTAATATTGCATTATGATGTCTATGTAAGTTTATGACAGCACTCTGTAGAAACAAAGCTCTGTGCTGAACCAGTACTGAAATCTGAGGTCAGTCTCTATATGACAAAACACTGTAACAATGAGTTCCACTATAGAGCTAATACTGCATTATGATGCTTAAATCAGTTCATGACAGCACTCTGTTACAACAAAACCTTGTTCAGAACCTGTACTGCATCATGATGTTTAATGTACTTTGTGACAATACACTCTTACTGCAAAACCTTGTATCAAACTAGTATTGTGTTATGACGTCAGTCACTTTGTGAAAACATCTGAAAAAAAGCCATTTAGAACTAGCATTTCATTATGATGTCTTAGTCTCTTTTTGACAAATCTCTGTAACAGTAAATCCCTTTGCCAACCCAGCAAAGTATTATGATGCCTACATTACTGTGCAACAACATACAGTACCAAAAAACCTTGTGCAGAGCTGCTACTACATTTTAATGTCAGTCACTTTGCTACAATATAACATTAGCCCTTTGCAGTATTAGTTTGTATGATGATGTGTAAGTCACTTTGTGAAAACACTCAGTAACAGCAAAGCTCTGAGCACAAAGTCAAAATGTATTGTTTTTATCTTAGTCACTTTGTGACAGGACTCTGTTACAATAAAAATTTGAGCAGAACAAAGAAAAATTAATACATTTTGTGATAAGATGCATAACAACAAATCACTGTACAGAACTGGCATTGTATTATGATCTCTCAGTCACTTTGTGACAATACCCTGTAACAACAAAAGTCCATGCAGAACTAATACTATATTAAAATATCTAAATTTCTAACAGTAGTCTTATAATAATAATAAAGTTCTGGGCAGGATCTGTACTGCAGTATAATGTTAGTTGCTTTGGGACAAATTGCTAAAGTAACAAATCTCTGCACAACAACTAGTCTTGTATTATAATGTCTAAGTAATTTTGTGACAATATTCTGAAACAATTAAGCAGAACTGGTACTGCATTATAATGTCAGCCACTTTGTGAAAACACTCTGTAACAACAAACCTCTGTGCAGAACCAGTAATGCATTATGATGCAATTTTGTGACGTCTGACACAATAGAGTTGTTCAGAACAAGTATTGTATTATGATGTGATGTTAGTCATTTGGTGATAACACTATAAAATAAATCGCTGTGATGAGCTCAAAGAACATTTTGACATTTAAGTCATTTTGTGACAACACAATGTAACAACAAAGCCCTGTGTAGAACCTGTACTCCATTATGATTTATGTCAGCCACATTGTGATAAACTCTGAAAAACAAAGCAATGTCCAGAACTACTATTGTATTATGATGCTTAAGTGACTTTGTAACAGCGTTTGACAAGAACAAAGCACTTTGTAGACTTCTATGTAGTACTGAATTATGTTGACACTTTGTGACAACACTTTGCAACAATGAATCCTTACTCAGAACTAGTACTGCATTATGTCAGCCACTTTGTGAGAAACTCTGAAAAATAAAACAGAGCAATGTCCAGAACTACTATTGTATTATGATGTTTAACTGACTTTATAACAACACTCGACAAGAACAATACTTTGCAGACTTCTGTGTATTACTGAATTATGTTGTTACTTTGTGACATGTCTGAAATACTGAACCCTTACTTAGAACTAGTACTGCATTATGATGTCAACCACTTTGTGGAAACTTTCTGTAAAACAAAGCCTTGTGCACAATTGGTATCTTAGTCACTTTGTGACAATATTCTGTATCTATAAAAAAAGTTGGCAGAGCAGGTCAAATACTATGATGCCTAAGACTCATTGTGACAAGACTCGTAATAATAAATCCCTTTGCACAACTAGTATTGTATCATGCTGTCTAATACTTTGGAAAACATTTTGTAATTAAGTCCCTTACAGAACTAGTACTATGTTATAAGATCTGTTTGTGACAGCACTCTGTAAAAATAAAGCCCTGTGCAAATCTTGTATTGCAGTATAATGTTAGTCACTTTGTGGCAAAAGTCTGTCATAACAAAACTCTGTGTAACAGCCAGTCTTGTATTGTTATATCAAAGTGACTTTGTAACAACAATCTGAAACAAGTAAGTCGTGCAGAGCTGGTACAGCATTGTGTAAGCCATGTTGTGACAGGACTCTGTATCAACAAAACCCTGTGTATAGTTAATACTGCATTATGTTTTTAAATCATTTTGTGACAACACTCGGTAACAGTTAAGCCCTGTACAGAGAGTGCTACATTATGATGTAAGTCACTTGGTAACAACATTCTGAAATAATTATCTTCGGAGAGCTTGTACTGTGATTTGTACTGGCAAAGCCCTCTGCAAAACTATCACTTTCTGAGCAACAAAGCTTCATGAAGAAACAGTACTGCAAAATCATGTTAGAAACTTTGTTTCAACAACTTGCAATAAGAAAGCCCTGTACAGGACTAGTTCTGCGTTATGATGTCAGTCCCTTTGTGACAACACTCTGAGAAGCAAAGCTCTCTGTGTAGTATTACATTATTTTGTCACTTTCAGACAGCATTATGTAACAACAGCACTCTCTGCAGAACGAATACATTATGATTTCAGACCCTTTGTTACAGCACTCAAAATCAACAAAGCTTTGTGCAGAACTACTGTTCCATTATGATGTCTAAGTCATTTTGCGATAATACAGTAACAACAAAGTCCTGTGGAGAACTAGTACTATATTAGGGTGTCTGATTCAGTTTGGGGTAGCAATCTGTAAAACAAAGCTCTGTGCAGAGCTGCTTCTGCATTATGATGCCTAGGTCACATCACGATAACATGCTGCAACATTAAAGCCCTATGCTGAACTAGTACTGCATTATGTCATCACTTTGTGACAATGTGCTATAACAATCATGCCATGACTATAGGATCATAGGAAATACAAGACAATTGAGTCACAATACCTTTTATGCCTTGATAATACAATACTGTCCACTCTCATGCTGAACCTCCTTCTAAAGAAGAGTAAAAGATGTCACTTCTGTTGGAAATTTATGGGATCCCATCAATCTATAGAAGATTAATTTGAAGGATGATAGAGTGCCACATTTTTTAACTTACAGGGAAAGACTATTCCAGAGGTTGAGTAGATGCTTAGTAATAAGTTTCTCTTTCCAACACATTGTATTCATTTGGTTCAGATTTAAGTCCCTAGTTCTGATATTAGTGGAGTTATTTGAAATGCAGCAAGATACAGGAGATCGAGGTGGATGGAGTTTCTAATAGCACTTAACACATGGAGTAGATAACCCCACAAGAGCCCAAAAGAAAGTGAGTAGGGGGTTAGCACTTTAAGCCTTTCTTTGCAGCTCAGGGACTTTAAGCCAACAATCTTCTTTGTCAGGAGTCTTGGGGTCTTTCCAACTGCTTAATATATTTAGAAAGACATATCCCAAAAGGAGTGTTTTACTCAATAATTGGTCTAATTAAAGCTATATAGAGAGGGAACGATAACTCTTTTGGCCTGGATGATATGGTATGCCTTCAGATATTAGATGGGCTAAATAGAAAGATTTTCTGACTGCTGTTGCTGCATAGTAATCAAAAGTGAGGGAAATATTGAGCTAATTGCCAAGATCCTTGTCTACATTATCGTTTTCCAGTGGGTATTGTTTACACTGTACTCTGAGAGAAAGAGGATTGTTTATGAAATGTAATGCACACTTTTTCATTCAACCACTTCTTTATGGGGGCCCTGTCTTGCTGTAATGAATGGATATCAGAGAGAGAGATTTGATAATAAATCTCAGTTTGCATGCCAGTATGTGTAGTTTTGCATGGGTGTACTCTACAAAAATCAAATCCTTGTAAGATCTACTAAAGCAGTATGATGTATTGTTACGTTTTGACTTCTTGATGTACCAGCAAAGCCCTGTGTAGAACTAGTAATGCATTATAATGTCAATTACTTTGTAACAATGCTGCAACTACAAAGCCCTGTGTAGAACTAGTAATGCATTATAATGTCAATTACTTTGTAGCAACACTGTAACTACAAAGCCCTGTGTAGAACTAGTAATGCATTATAATGTCAATTACTTTGTGACAACACTGTAACTACAAAGCCCTGTGTAGAACTAGCAATGCATTATATTGTCAATTACTTTGTGACAACACTGTAACTACAAAGCCCTGTGTAGAACTAGTAATGCATTATAACGTCAATTACTTTGTGACAACACACTGTAATTACAAAGCCCTGTGTACATAGGTGCCAGAAGCTGTAAAAGACTGGGGGGGGGGGGGGTGAAGGGTGACAGAGGCACTTAGTGACCTAAAAAGGGTAATTTTTTATAACTATTTGCTACCACAACATAGGTTCACTTAGAGGACATTTTAAGCTTAGCCAATTCCCTTTTGGTGCTTGAATTAACATTTTCTGATTGGTCTTAGCTATCCCCATGGCTGATAATTGTATATTAGTCCTAGTGAGAACAATTGTGATCATACCATAGATAATTTGAGGGGGCCATGTAATGGATGCAGCATTTAGGAACTGCCTCTTTCCATTAGTGACATGAGGGGAAATCCTGGAGTACATTTTCTATTACCTATCCTTAGATCCAAGTTGCATTTGAATATGGATGGATGAGCTTTGCTTTATTTTTATGGATAGTCTGTTCCGGAACAGTGGTAGCCTCTATTATATATATATCCATCTCTCCACAACATTCAGTTTAGATACCTGGACTGAGTATTTCTGATGCCATTTGACTTGCTAATGTTCAGTAGGTCCATCTGTATTATGTTGGAGGATGCTTTGTATGCCAGTCATGTCACCCCTAAGCACTCTGTAGGATATTGAGTATAGTAATAAATCTTTGAGGTGGTCCATGCAAGACCTATTGTTTAGGACTTGTATCCTTTAGTAAGGTATCTCTGAAGGTATTCCAGTTGTTGCATGGGGCTGGACAGATGCATGCCAAAGTGGGCATTATACAAAATGATTGACATAATGAGAGCTTTGTAAAGGGGGACAACAACATCACTAGATCTAGTCACAATCAATTTGTTTATAATCTGTGCAATATAGAAAGGCTTTCTTATGACTCTGGGCACACGTTGGGCAAAAGTTAGGTCACTGTACACACAAGTTCCCAAATGCCAAACAATCAGTTCTCAGAGGGCATTGCCATGATTTTGACACCAGTTATTATTTGGGACAAATCTTCCTGCATGATGGTTAAGTCATCTCAAACTTATCTGGCCAAAGCTCTTTGGTATTTCCTTTTACATTTGAGATGTATATGCCATACAGAAAAAGTCTCAGCACCGAACCCTGGGGGACTCCATTGGTGACTGATCTCTTCCAGTGTTTTGATCTCCTGCATCCTGTGAGCCAAGTTGGCAATGCAGCTGGTGATGTAAGTGTTTGCTCCTACATTATTCATCTTTTGTACTACACCTGAGTAGGGGATTGTGTCAAAAGGCATGGCCAGGTCAATGTAAATGTGGTGTGAACTGTTTTACCTTCATCCATTGCTTTGGTAACAAGAGTAAAGCTTAAAATTTGCCCATGATTTTGAGCCTTTCACACTTTCCTCTGGGCTATTTTCAAACACATTTTTTAGGGTCATGCATACCTGTATGCAGTCCTTGATTCACCTTCCTGATTGTATTAAATTATATTCCTTGTATAATACAGCACACTTGTTAGACGTAAGTTAGAGCGCATTTTAAATTTATTGTTAAAACATTTTTCCAGTAGGCAATGAAACAAAAATGCATTAACCAATAATGACAAAACTGCCCTATTCAGATCATTTCCATCATAAAGGTCTACTTCCACTTACAACTGCATTTGGAAATAATATATATTTTGAACCTTTTCAAGCTGAAACAATCTGTATATATGAGAATCAAATTATTGGTATGTTCTAGTGAAACACAAACCAAAAATATGTGGTGGAATTGTGTTGTTGTAGTCAAACAAATCAAACACTTTTGGCATCAGTGTATTCACATTCCACGAGCTGTACAGTACAGACAATGCCATTGCTTGAGTTACCCATTAACAGTATGTTGACCACCAGACTGGGCTATTTATCAAACATTGGCAAGATTCCCTCTTCATATAGTACTAGGGTTGCCACCTTTTCAAATGGCCAAAGTGGGACATTTTTGGTACAAACATCACATTTTACAGGCCAACACATACCCACGGCCAGTAAAAAGGACATAACTTAACTGTTTTGCCTAAATAAAAGCTTATTCTTGTAGCATTTTAGTTGCTTATTCTGTTTCTTATAACATTTAGGTATTTCACATACACAATAACTGTTTTATGCAACTATTACATAAAATATAAGAAATAATTTTGTCCTAAAATCTCAGGACATTTGCCATTTTTACAATTTTTTTGTCAGGACACAACTGGCCAAAGAGGAACTGTCCCTCGCAAAGTGGGACAGGTGGTAACCCTATATAGTACCCACAGAAAGAAGTCACATGATAACTTAACAGTGTAAATAAACAGCCAAAAAAGAAATGTCTGCACTAAGTATAAGTACAGTCCCCTGAAATATAAAAGATGCAAAGAATACAAAGGCTCTCCAGATACAAGTAGTACTGGAGTTCCACCTTTGTCCCTCAATGACAGAGGTGACAGGTGCTGACTGCGGGTACTTATTTATTTATTTATTTACTGACATTTGTTAACCGGGTTTGTCCAACTGGGCTTGTGGCCCATTTTCAGTGGAGACCCGAGGAGAAAAGCTCCAGTAGTACATTTTTAAACAAGTACAATTTTAAACAATATTGATATAATAGCAGTTATAGCAAAAAGATTCACATATGTTGGGTTACATGCATAAAGTTAAAGTTGCATTAAAAAGAGGCTTAGTAACATATTTTACATTGATATAGTTCAATAGGTCAACGATAAAAAAATTTTGTTTGTATAAAATTATGCAAATGCATAGTAGACACATTGGAGAGAGAGGTGTAATGAGGTACTAAGTATGGTCCTTTTGAGGGTACATAAAGGGAAGGAAGACTAGGTAGGATCATGGCAAGGGCAGGTTCTGGAATTGAGAAAATAAGCTTTTAGTTCATTTTTAAAGTGTGAGGTGTGGGAGAGTGAACGTAAGTCAAGGGGAAGTTTGTTCCAAGCATGGGCAAGGGAGTATTTGTAGAGTAGTTTGCCTATTGACCTTTTTGGGTGGTAGATATCAAGTAATTGTTGGTTAGAAGTATGGAGGGTCCAGGATGTGATGTAGATGGAGACTAAGGAAGATAGAGATGGGCAGAAGGAGGTTTTATAAAGAATAGAGTGTAGCATATGAAATTGATAAGATAGCAGAAATTGGGGAAGTTCAAGCCATTGAAGAGAATTTAAAGAAATGCAGTGGTGTGAGTTGTATGGGGAGTTAGTAATGAATCTATTTTATGGTAAGTCTGTTGGAGTTTGTTTAGAGTGGAGGCCTGGATATTGCTAATTATTGGGGCGGTGTATAAGAGGGAGGGGAGGAGGAGTGTCTAGCCCAGGGTAAGTCTAGTTTCAGGGGTTAGGAATTTTTTGTTCCGATATAGCAGATCTAGTTTATGATTTGTTTTTTTTTATACACTGGAGTATGTGTAGGTTGAACTTTAGTTAGTCACTGATAATAACCCCTAGGAGTTTTGTGTGGGTGTCAGGTTGGATAGTTGTATTGTTAGAAGATTTAATAAAAAAAGAGGTTTTGTGATGAGAATGAGAAAGAGGAAGGAAAAGTAGGAGTTTGGTCTTTTTGGGATTTAGGATCAGTAGCTTGTGAGAGAGCCATTGTTCAGTGGATAGTAGGGCTTGTTGGCTCAGGGAGTATAGTTCAGGAATGTTCTTTGAGATGGATATAAGTGTGGAGGTAACTTTTTGGGGGATAAACTCTTGGCTAGGCTTGTAAGGGCCCCAGGGCCATTAGCCTAGTAACCTCCTATGACTTATGATCCTATGGACTTATGTGCAAGTCCTTTGCTCCAGTAATTAAAGTGAAACATATTTATGGTCAATAAAATTGGAATTTAAAGATCAGGTATGACTTCAGTGACTAATTATTTTCAAATAAATACATCGATTAACTACTGCACCAGAATGTTCTTTTCTAGGAAAGTCAACATTTTCTGTCATTTTTACATGCAATAGCTAAATATGTATATTGTACATGGGCTGAGAGCTATGTCCATATTTGAGATACTGTTGTCTATTTTTTCTAAAAAGTATTAGGCTACAGAAAACAAAATTACACTGATATTATCAAGGGGACTTGTCCTGAAAGTTTCGTAAGAATATCTTGAAGCAGTAGAGAAGTATTATCACTTGAATTTAGGGTGGATTCCAGGCCAGACTGGCCTTTGTAAATAGCAGAATGCAACATATACAAAACTTTTGGCTGAAAACAAGTGTGTAGCTATTAGACTTATTCAAAGTAAAATAAACAAAAGCAATCTAATACATAAATATATAATGCTGGAGTGATTTCAGACCTAAAAGTAGTGTGCCCTTCCCTATACAAGTGATCTTTTCCTTCTTTATACATGTTGAGGCATAAAAATGACACTAAAAATTATTCTTTTCACTAAGATTCAAGATGTAGCTGCTCTTTTAGGAGCCCAGTCCAATAACCTTTGTTATGCTAATACTAATGGTACCCACAGTTACAGTTTGTTAACCTGTTAAGAGGTATTTACACTGGTAATGGGTACTAGCATGTTCATTACTTTCCAACTATTTATTACATTTATTTTACAAGTACTTTGATATTTTATATATATATATATATATATATATATATATATATATATATATATATATATATATAGTTCATATTGTATGCATGCAGGGTCATGTAATGAACTGTTTGTCCACCTAATTACCTTCAGTTATTCACATGCACACATCAATGTGCATCACATGAGTGAGACAGCAAGCCTGATTTATTTGTTATAACACACAGAAGGGTTTCACATAATTGAATTAAATGTGTTATACAAAAGTTGTGAAAATTATGCATATATGCAGCTGCTCTTAATCAGATATGCCACTTTACAAACATTTTGCAATGTCTGGAGTACTGAACCCAGTAATATTATTGTGGTACTCATGCATGCCTTGTGCATTTTAGCTGCTGGGAATGAAACATTGTGCTGTAGTCAGCTACACCAACAGATGGCATTACTAGGGCAGCTTCTACTTTTCCAAAATACTCAGGCCAAAGAAAACTATGGATTTGGTCAGTAAAATGTGGAGTGTGTCAACTGACTGAACTTGGAGTTCAGGTCCTACTAGATCATATAATGGTTTCCAACAATCTCCTCCAGTCTGTGGAATTCAAGTCTGACCAATCAAGAAATGACACACATGGTGTCTATTTTTATACGGTCTGGTTTTGATGCAAAGAATGATTGCAGCCATTGAGGAAAAGCAAAGGCTGCAGTTAATGTATTTTCCCCAGTAGCACTGCAAAACCAAATGTCACTATCATTACACAAATCGTTTCTTTCAAATGTGTTTTCATGGGATATCAATGGCCAGCAAACAGTCTGTCTTTGCAGCAGAGCAGTTGCCTGAATTTTCTTTGCTAATATGTGTTCCTAACTGGTGCAGTAGTTAATCGATGTATTTATTTGAAAAGAATTAGTCATTGAAGTCATACCTGATCTTTAAATTCTAATTTTACTGACCATAAATATGTTTCACCTTAATTATTTACTGAAGTTTCACTGTTCATGGATCTTATTGGGGCAAAGGGCTTGCACGTAAGTCCAGTACTACTTGCATCTGGAGACCCTTTGTATTCTTTGCATCCTTTATATTTTAGGGGACTGTACTTATACTTGGTGCAGGCATTTCTTTTTTGGCTATTTATTTACACTGTTATCATGTGACTTCTTTGTGGGTACTATATGAAGAGGGAATCTTGCCAATGTTCGATAATTAGCCCAATTTGGTGGTCAGCATTCTGTTAACAGATAACTCAAGCAATGACATTGTCCATACTGCATAGTTCCTGGAATGTGAATACATTGATGCCAAAAGTGCCTGATTTGTTTGACTACAACTACACAATGCCACAACACAACACTGACAACAGACTCATCACAGACAAATGCACCTGTAATGTAGTGTTACTGATTACTCAGTAATGCTGAAACTTTTGTAAACAAGTAATTAAAGTTTTGGTCTGCATGGCAAGCATCTTAACATCTGAATGGAAAGATGACAAAAGGAGTCTAAACGGAGAGATGATGAAACCAGCAAGCAAAAGAGAGTAGCACTGCTGGAATTTAATTCATTCTCAGGGCTTGGTGAGTAGCTTCAAGAGGTGAACCCTGTTTTTATAAAGTCTTGCCAAGATGACACTGATATATAGATTGTATTTTATATAGCATATATATTGGACAGAAGTAGGTTAAAAAAATTAAAAAATAAAATGGGTGCACAAGTCCCAAGATAAAAAAGTGCCCAATCCTGATGGGCACACTTTTGCCTGGACTGAAAAAAAAAGACAGTGTAGAATCTCAAGAAAAGGACACATTCCTACAATGGAGTTAGGTCAGCCTCAGGGGGAGGATGTCTCTCCCCCCCCCCCCCACCATTGTAGCAGGAAGTGGTAGTTCACAAAAATGACAAAAACTGACAGGCCAGAAAAGAGCCATAAAGATGATAGAGTGGACTATTGAGGATGAGAAAGAAATTATATATTGCTACTATTATGCAAGAAGCCCGGACTTTCTAGACAAAATAAATACAAAAAGATAAGACAGAAATTAGAGGAAAGAAAAAAACTATCAAAAGCTTCAAATGCAAATTTGTGTTCATTAATTCAACAGATTCATGAAAAACATTATATAGACCAAGAAACCTTGGGCTGTTTGGTAAAAGAAGTGAATGAGGAAGTACAAAAAACATAATGAACAGAATTTTTGAAAGGTATAAAAAAATATATGGACATGGAAAAGAAAGAGGGATCTGTTATGGTGCAATATTTATCCAAAGGAGAGAACCAAATTAATTCATACAAAAAAGCAGCTTCAAATGTATTCAAAGAGAAATGCAGGCAAAGACACCCAGATATGTAAAATTTCACAATACAAAAATAAGATCGCAAAGCGGTAACATAAAATAGAAGAATATCAAAACAGAAGTTAAAAAAATAGATGTTGAAGTTATGGAATACCTGCAAAGTGAAGGATTTGGTGTAGGAATTCTAACACAGGTTATGTCACAGCATGATAGAACAGTGAGTGCCCCAAATAAAGAGAAACAGGATTAGCAGGAGACAGCTGAAGAAGAAATATGGACATGGGAAAGAAAAAGAAATTTAATATGGTGCAATATTTATGAAAGGAAAAAGTACAACTAATCAATACAAAAAAGCAGCACAAAAGATATTTGAAGGGAAATACAGCAAAGGCATCCAAATATGGAAAATTTTACAATGCAAAAAAATAAGAAAGCAAATGGAAAAAGTAGAAAAGAGGATTATTAATGAAGAAGTTAAAAAAAAGAAACTGAAGTTATGGATTACCTGCAAAGTGAAGAATTTAGTGTAGAAAATCTAACTGATAACATCACAGCATGATATAATAATGAATATATGATACCAAACGCACAGGCACAGAGATTCCCAAATTTTGTAAACACAAACTCCTTGGACCAGATTGTTAGTACACCAACAAGAGCTGCAACCACATTGGATCTGCTCCTCCCTCCTCATTAATATGGGAGAGAGCTGCACACCCCCTAGTGTAATGTCTACTCTGATAAGGTTAGACCACAAAATGGCCTATTTTGAAGTAAAAATAAACCTGAAACCCCAGCTAACCCTGGAATATTCAGGAACTACTCTAAGGCTAACTTCCTACTATTAAATGATAACCTGGCAAAATGTCAAGCCCCCATAAACCCTGAGAACACTGCTGCCTACACAGAACCATTCACAGAAACCCTATTCAAGCATGTTAGTAGCTGCATAGAGACAGGTGCGCTCACCAAGAAGAAGTATAGAATGAACTCAAAAAATAAGTCACCCTGGTGGAATCACAACATCAACAGGCTGTATAACAGAAGGAAGAAAATCATGGCAAAAATTAGGAGGTGCAGCACCCAGCAGGATAAAAGCACTTTCATCAAACTAAACAAACAACTCAGAGGACAAATAAAGTCTACCAAAGCCAAATTTGAGGTACATTTGGCCTCCAAGGCCAAGCACATCCACAAAGCATTCTTTAGCTATGTTCGCAACCTCAAAGGCAATACACAATTGTATGCAGAGCTCATTGTAAATGGAGCCATCTGTACTGAGACAGAAGACGTAGCAAATCTACTGGCCAACAAATGCAGATCCAACTTTACCCCTGTCTCCCCTCAGCCTTCCGTCAGGAAATACCATCAAATATAAATGTCCTTTCTATCACTAAGGAACAGGTCCTTAATGCTCTCTCAAAGGCCAAAAATACTCTATCAATGGGTTCAAACAATATCCTAGGATGCCTTGTAAATAGCATGAAACATGATCTATCACACCCTCTGAAATTGCTATTTAACTATAACCTTCAAACAGGCCTCATGCCTCATGAATGGAGAACAGCAACAGTCATCCCTCTGCACAAAGATGGGCCACCTACAGACCCTAGAAAATGCAGAACTGTATGTCTCGCTAGTTGCTTATGCCTAGCCATGGAAAGAATTATCATGGAAATGATCAATAATGATATAGGAAACCTCCAGAAACTGGATCCAACCCCGTTTGGTTTCATCAATGACAGGTCATGCCTACTCATCCTGGTGGACTTCTTTGAGAAGGTCACCAAAGCAATTCATGAGGGCAAAATGGCTCACACTGCCTACCTTTACCTGGCCAAGGCATTTGAAACAATACCCCACTTGGGCATTGTTGACATCTTAAGAGGTTAGATACAAACCCTTATGTAACTTGGTGGATAGCCAGCTGGCTCACAGACAGGACCAAGGAAGTTAGAATTGGGGAGTCCACCTCTACAAAGAGGCAGTCACAAGTGGAATCCCACAGGGATTGTTCCTGGGACCGCTCCTTTTTGGCATTTACTTCAGATGATTACAAATTAGGAGCTGTCATTGAATCTCCCATCAATACAAATGTTCTCCAGGAAGGGCTGACACCTGGAGCTGGAGTCATGGACTAAAACTAAATGGCAAGAAATGCATAATAGTATGCTTCAGAAAGTCATCCACCCCTGGTGACTAACATGTTGACAACACACCTCTAAGAGTTGACCCACTAGTCAGGGACTTGGGGACACACATAGACAGTAATCTAGCTGTGTCTACAGCAGTGAGGAAATCATTCTATGTTGTGCAACTTATAAACAAAGGTATGGACTCTAGGTCCAAGGAAGTCATTCTCCCATTGTATTTGACATTCATCAGGCCTGCCGTTGAGTACAATTCCCCCTTTGGTATGTACCTAGCCAGGCATATCCAACAATTGGAATGTTCACAGAGGTTCTTCACTAAAAGAATACAAGGCATAAGTAACATGCCCTATGCAGACTGCCTCAAGGCTCTATCCCTGTATTCTGTTTCATACAGGCTGTTGAGAGGAAATCTATGCCTGCTATACAAAGCATTGTGTGACCCCACTCTGATGGACCTCCTGCATATCTACAAAACAAACAGCACAAGAATTACCCTTTCTAAAGATGTAAACCTTGCCTGTGATATAAATAGAACCTGCTGGAGAGACAGGTATGTTTCCCAGAGATTACCCCTTCTCTGGAACAGGGTCCCCATCCATGTGAAGCAGAGCTTCTCCCTAACCCAATTCAAGTGTAACTTGGAAAACTGTATAGGAAACAGGAAATATATCCATGATTTGGTACCTATGTCTCTAATGGATACAGACAACATGTAAATGGTTGATCTCCCAGGCCCCTGCTTGTAAATGTTTCATCTCCCAGGCCCTTGCTTACACTTATCAAGGGTACCAGAACTTGTCACAGACTTGGGATGTGTGGCTAAGCTTAAAAAGGCCCTTGTGGTTGTTAGCCCAGTAAACACCTATGAATTAAGGAGAAACCAGTGGAGCAGGAAGCATCTGATCAGTTACCACAGGAAGATACTTTGGAGCCTTCAGTAGGAAACCAGTACAAAAGTTCGTCTGAAGTTGTACAGCAGGGGAAGGAACAGGAAACTGCGGTAACTCTAACACAGTCAATGCGGAGTGATAGGCCAGCGAGTTCCCATATGAAAGAGCAATGGATGATGCAGGGTGTAGATGAAAAGAATATGGCACAGGAAGATTTTCTGAAACTTTCTGTAGAATGCTCACAGGAAATGGAGACCAGAGTATACCTTTAGTTTAGAAGAAAATGATCTAAGGCAAGAATTGCTTGATTTAATAGAGATGGATAAACATATTAAGATCAATGAAAGAAATAGACTACAGAAAGTCAATAAGACCCAAAATGTGAGAAGTTTGATAAAACAAAGGAACACAGTAATCATGACTGTTCATAGAGATTCGTGTGATATAACAGAAGTAAATAGCATATATTACTGTGCAGCTAAATTAATAACAGATAAAGTCTTACTACAAAAATACAAAGCAGTAAGGGAAAGGAAGGGGAGAAATCAAATGCCATCATAGAAGTATCGAATAGGGAAAACTATAAAGCAATCCAGAAAAGAAGTGCCACTGTTAGAAGAGTATAGAAGAGGGAACAGATCAACAAAAATACTCAGAAAGATAGATGTGATAAAAGTAATGCACAGCATCACAACAGACCAGGATCTATTGTACACTAGTGCAAATAATAAACTAAAGATAGCAGCACAGGCAGAAAAACTTAAAATATATGCAGGTAAATATAAAGGAAAAGTACAAAACAAGCAATTTATTTATTACCCAAAAAAGTTTTACAGAGAATTGGGAAACAAGGTAAAAGGAACAAAAAAACACCAACAAAAAGAAGAAATAGAAACATTGTGGAGAAATATCAATGAAGATCCTCTGAAAAATAACAAAAGATGCTGAATGAATACAAGAAGTAAAAGAAAGAAAAGAAGTTCAAATGTACAGGATATGAAATGGGGTGAAGTAACAGCAAGAGAAACTGAAACAAAATTCAAGAAGCTCCTAACTGGAAACCCCAGGCCCAGATCCAATACCTAACTTCTGGCTAAAAGTATTAACATCTTTACATGAAGATTTAGCCATGAGTAGGAACTATTTATGTGTGCACCCCAAATAGACAACAACCTGGTTAACAAGAGGAAAAACTATATTCCTCCTTAAAAGTAAACTTGCGAGATATCCTAAAAACTAGAGACCGATAACTTGCCTTCTGATGTTGAGGTTAATAAAGGTGGTATAAGGGTTATGGTGTTTATCTCACAGTCACAAGATACAGACTTTGATTCTCGCCTTTGAAAGGGAAATTGGCTAGGCTTAAAATGGCTCACAGGGGCAGTTAGCCTAGTACTTAAATATAAGCCTATGAACCTATGTATCAACTAGATACTGGAAATGATGCTGACATTTAAAAGAAAACTCAATCATGGCAAGAGAACAAAAGGGTAACAAAAGAAGGTGATATGGAACAAGATCATTTGTTGTTAAATAAAGTCATAATGGAGAATTGTAAAAAGAGGAAGAATCTAAGTATGGCATGGATTGACTACAAAAAAGGTATACGACAGCATCCCACATTCATGAATAAAGGAGTGCTTACAGATGTATAAGATACACCCTACATTGATGAATTACATTACAGCGACCATAAAACAGTGGCAAACCACATTGCAGCTAAGCCATGATGAAGGACAAATTATTATCCCAGGGAAAAAAATTCAAAGGGGGATATTCCAGGGTGACTCTTTGTCATCATTGCTCTTTTGTCTTGTCCTTAACCTATTAAGCTGTCTACTTAACAGATTAGATCATGGTTGCACTGTGGCTCCCAGATAACAACAAAGTGCAAAGACTCCTCATCTTCTTTTTGTGAATGATTTAAAATTGTATGGTTCATCAGATGAGGAGATGTAAGCACAATTTGAAGTGGTCAAAACTTTTTCAAGTGCTATAAGTATGTCGTTTTGGTCTTGATACATGTGCAAAAACAACATGCAAATCAGGAAAGCTACAACACCAAGAAAATATCAGTCTGGGACAGAATGTAGGGGGCTGTATAAATATTTGGAAGCTGCTGAAGGATGGATAGTAAAATGTGAACAAATGTGAACAAAACATAGTAAAGAATATTTTAGAAGACTAAAATTAATACTGAAAACAGCCCTGACATCTAGGAGCAAAGTCTAGGCTATAAACCAATTTGCTCTTCCTCATCTAACTTAAAGTTTTGGGATGAATGACTGGCCCCAAAAGGTATTGGATCAGTTGGACAGGAAAACAACATTGATCACACTTATCAAATGATATATAAAAATCAGAGTGTACCAAGATTATATATTCCTAGTTCTAAAGGCAGTATGGGCCTCCTCGAAACTGATTACATATATAGATCTGCAATTATAGGCCTACATACATATCTGCTGACCTCATCAGATCAAAATATAGTGAAAGTTTTGAAACATGAAGAGAACAAATCTAAGATGGCTTCCCTGCTCAGTTTAGCAGAAGCATATCAGTGTCAAGCAGGAATGGAAACCAAACCAGAAGTAGACAAAAATCAGGCAGCAACTGAATGTGCCAAAGAAAGTAAATGAAGAATATAAAGAGAAGGATCAGATGAAAAGGCAAAAAATGCAAAAAAGGCATAAATATTGTCGCAAGTACAGAAAACTCGTGGAGCAACCTCATGTCAATCAGGATTTGATTCAGGAATTGTTAAGCAGAGGTGAATTTAAACCAAAAGATGAAAGGTTAATATTTGCAGCCCAGGACAGTGGTTTGTAAAGTCCATTGAGCATACAGGAGAGACAGACAAATGCAGGTTCTGTAAAACAGAACTAGAAACAGTCGCACATCTTGTTGCCTTGCGTGATACACTAATGACAAAGGGGCTGTATACTGAAAGGCATAATAATGTGACGATTGTTGCACTGGGGATTGTGAAAACATTACAATATTGAAGTAGCTGAGAAGCTTTGGAAACATGAGCCACAAAGCATTATAGAGAATGATGAAGTTTATATCACATAGGAGCACCCATTACTAACAGTTCAAAAAATAGATGCAAGAAAACCAGATATAGTAGTCCATGAAAAAAAGAGAAAAGTAGCATTGATTATTGAAATTGCTGCACCAATTAATTTACAGTTTCTTATGTACAGAGAGACACAAAGTCATAAAATACCAGGGTTTGCAGGCAGAGATGAGGGCAATGTGGAGGAAGGATATCCAGACAGTTCCAATAGTAGTAGGAGCAATGGGTCTCATTAAAAGAATTTACAGTTTTACTTAGATATGTAACTCCATATGAAGGGCAGAAGGAGTCAATTCTGGGCGCATTGCGGCTGCACTTTAGGCTAACATCAAAGATGGAAACAATACTAATGCCATGAAGTTCAATCATACTTTGACTTAGGAATAGAGACCAATCCCGTCATGGTGTTGGAAACCCAAAAGAATTGTAGACATTAAATGGGCAATATCATTGTGTTACGTACAGTCTTATGAAGTCATTTCCAAATTGTATTACATTTTGTAGCGAGCTTAGCAAAGCTGCTTATTTTCTTTTCTACCTTAACACATTGTAACTGTTTTGTGGGATGGACAGCATGTGATATGACGTCATCAATTGTAAATAGTATTAGCATTTTCCAGACTATGTAAGCATGCTTTTGCCAAGTATTGGTGCTATACTGATTGCAGTATTTATTATATGAATAGAAAGCTTAGTAATTTTTATTTTCTTCTCTACCTTAACACATTGTAACTGCTCTGTGGGTTGTGCAGAATGTGGTATCGTATTTCATAAATTGTTAATAGCACTAGTATCATTCCATGCTTTGTAAGTAGTCTTTTGCTGAGTATTGGTATAGTACTGATTACAGTATGAACAGCAAGTTTAGTAATGAAGTCAAATGATGGAGTGCTGCAGATGAATTCAGTTGTGTTCACCTCTGCAGAATTATAGTCTTTGTGATATGTTTAGGTCACTAGACCCTTCAGGTATGCAGGTATCACTGTGAATGGGCACTAAGTGGAGGTAGAATAGAAGAAGCAAACAATGGTGGTCAAGCCCCTCTTGCTGTACAGGTGAATTGTGCAGACATCTTTGACAGCAAATCACATTGAAGTTGGGAAGGCACCTTTTGCTATTGCTTGTAATGGTGATGATGCAAGTTATGATATGACGTGATAAATTTAAACTTGTTTGAAAATTGTTTAACTTAGTTTGTATTTACGTAGCACATTTGCAAGGGTCTGTGCTCAGTTTACAGGAGCTGCTCTAGGATTGGTTTACACTCCCTGATTTTTGGAGTGAATCAAATAAAATCAAAGTGACTCTTTGAAATCTAGAAAAAATAAGTATTTTATTCACTGGACTGGACTTTTAAACTGTGTATTACTGAATTACTGCATACTTTTAACTTTTTTTGCCTTTTTACCTGCTTTTCTCTTTCACTGATTCAACTGTTTGTTGTTTGAAACTGTTTTCCTGCACTTTGTATTTTCTAGTACTTGTGTATTTTATAACATAGGGTACATTTAGATTTGCTGAATCTAGACTGTTTGACATTATCTGATCACTAAAACCAGCCATCTTACATTGAGAGCCCTCTGCACCCTTGTGGCAGAAGAGTATAGCAAAGGACCCATCTGAGTTGGAGATTGTTGGAATAAGTCTCCTTCTTGAGCATTTCCACTGGCAAGCTTGTTTGAAAATTGCTTAGCTTGTATTTAGGCAGCATGTTTGCAAGGGCCTGTCTGTGCCCAGTTTACAGGACATGCTCTGGGATTGATGTGCTCTTACTGATCTCTGGAGTGATTCCAAACAAAATCCAAGGCATCCTTTGAAATGTACAGAAAAATAAGTATTTTTATGCACTGTACTGCACTTTTAAACTGTTTATTACTGAATTGCTGCCTACATTTAACTTTTTTAGCCATTTTAACTCTTTTGCTGTTTTACTAATTTGACTGTTTGCTGTTTGAGACCGGTTTTCCTGCACTTTGTATTTACTAGCACTTGTGTATTTTATACCATTGCCTAGATTCAGATTTGCTGACTCTAGACTGTTTGGCATTATTTGAGTACTAAAACTAGTCATCTTACATTGAGGGCCTCCTGCACCCTTGTGGCAGAAGGGTGTACAAAGGACCCATCTGAGTTGGAGATTGTTGGAATAAGGCTCAGTATTGAGCATTTCCATTGACCAGCTTGTTTGAAAATTGCTTAACTTGTTTTAAAAAAATGGTTCTCACAGTTGCTACATAAGCATTGCATTTGCATGGGTTTGTGCCTGTTTTACATAGTTCCACAGAGTCTGGCAACCAGCCACTGCTCTTCTATCTTCATTTGAGCAATCTGAGGCATCTGTTTGCAAGTAGCGCACCTTCGCTCAGCACTGCGCAGTGGAGGTAACCATTGGTGGTTATAGATGCAAAAGCTAAAGTAGATTTATTGTCCCTTAGAAGCTGCTCATGCTCCAACTGAGCAGTCCCTTAAATTGAACTTAGCTGTTCAGAGAGCTCCTCAGCTGAGCTTTCTACAGCATTTGCCACTTTAACTGAAATCTCCTAATCCCTAAGAGTTTCGTACCCCTTAAGAGCCCCAATAGTATAGACCCAGCATTAAGCTCCCAATTAAACCACAGCCTTCATTAAAGTAAGCCGATTTACACCTAGTATTATGGATGGTCAGTTCTCCTCCAATTCTCCTGCCAGCCTGATTGACATGGGTATCCTAAGGCAGTGTAGCAATTCCCTCATGCACACTGAGAGCTTACTACCCCTAAACCACACACTCTCAATTTGTGAGAGATGCATATATACTAAGAATTTGGAATCCTTGTTCTGTCATTCACAGAACAGTGACACCAAACAGGCTGTCAGCCCACATACTACAACTCCTGCACAAACCATGCTCTCAACACATAAACTATCATACATGGAGGTATTTACCAGAAATGTACCTAAACACCAGAGTTCTCAGAAACACAAACATGCTGCAGCTAATACAGTACCCACAACACTCAATACATATAAAACCACAAGCATAAGTGTCTCACCAAACAAGCCCCTGAGGCAAAGGAAATATTAACCAAATTTTTTGGTCATAGGTGACTCTATAGTGAGACTCACAGATGTCCCACTCACCAGGCTGGACAAGAAGAAGGTTATGGTCAGCTGTCTGTCAGATGCCAGTATCCACCAGATCACACTTGCACTCAAGTCTCTCCACAACAAGTACCGTTATGACTTCATCATAGTTCATGTTGGTGTGAATGACCTGAGAAATACCTCAATGGACTATATGAAGAGAGATATGATTGAGCTCTTGGAATATGTGTCTCAGCCAGGTATATCCCTAGCCTTAAGGAGCATACTACCTTATCTAAGATGATACCACAATATAAACAAAAAATTATTGACTTCAACAATTGGATTAGTTTCTGGGGTCATTCTAAGGGATCCAGTACCTGTCAGCCTGGAATGACATGGTAGATAGCCCACGCTGCTTTGCCAGAGATGGTCTTCATCTGTCACCACTGTGATCTCGGTTGCTGGCTAAGGCTCTTGCCTTCCCCATAGTGCCTTTTTCTAGGCAATATCACAACAACAAAATTCCAGATGTAAAAATATCTTCAAAAAGAAATCTCAAGATTATGCTGCTAAATGCTAAGAGTCTAAACCTAAAACTGCACTCACTGAAAGCAGCCCTCACCTTAGAAGATGCTGACATCTGTGCAGTCACAGAGACTTGGTTTAAGGCTATACCACAATAAGCACCCCAGCCATACCAGATTTTAATGCCTTCCACACATCCAGACCATAACCTGAAAGTGTGAGAACTAAAGGAGGTGGAGTATCAATATTCATCAAAGATAAATACACCTGTAGATTGATTAAACAAAGCAATTCCCTTGAACTAATCCAGGTGCAATTGACTGTAGGTAAGAATCCTCTTCATGTTATTGCCAGTTATAGGACCCCCTCCATGAACCAGGATACCCGCACTCCATACTTGAATGTACTTGAATCACTCAAGATACAACCAAACACCCTAGTTTTCGGTGACATTAACTACCCATCCATAGATTGGGTAAATGATACTTATACTAACACACTTTCCCAAAGGTCCTTGGACTTCATCAACTCCAATGCCCTGGACCAGTTGGTTGACACCCCCACAAATGGCCCAAGCATTCTGCATCTGGTACACCACCCCATGTGTGAGGCCCTCCCTAGTGAGGTCTGATCATAAATCAGTCACATTAGAAGTAACAATAACATTTGACCCCCTATTAGCAGCAAGTAGACAAAAAAAATTCTCCAAATCCAATTACAGCCTAATGCGTGATGGCATTAATAGCTTCATAGCCCCTGCCCTCACTGATGGCATGGACACCTATACTGGGATTTCCACCAATGCCTTGTATAAGTAATGCCTTGGATAAGTATCTGTATTGACTCAGCTGTACCGGATAGGATCAAAACAAGATCCTCAAGAAAGAACAAGCCTGCCTGATGGACATACACCATGAAAAAGTTATACAACAAGAGAAAGAAATTCCAAGAGCAGGAAGGAACAGTCTCTGAATTGGAAGCATTCCCTCCTCAGCTTAAACAAGCAAATAAGACACCTTGTAAGGCATTCTAAAGCTAACTATGAATCCAAATTAGCCTCATTTTCTAAGGATAACCATAACACCTTCTTTAGCTACATCAGAAAAGTTAAAGGAAAAACCCAGATCTGCACAGAACTGGTTGTTAATGGCACCACATATACTGAACCCACAGAAATAGCCAACCGGCTAACAGACAGGTTCAGTGCAAACTTTATCCCCTGTCCCCACCACATATCCCCCAAAGCATTCTTATCACCTGCCCTCCACCTAGTATCTCATAAATGCTCTCTCCAAGCCAAGAAAACAGCCTCTGTGGGACCTGATAATATCACAGGCTGCATTCTAAATATATTAAAACAGAAACTAGCTGCACCGCTGGTTACTCTTTTTAACCACAGTCTAAGCATTGTTTTTGTACCTGCTGAATGGAAAACAGCAACCATCATCCCGATAACATAAAGGAGGGGCCTCAACAGACCCTGGGAACTATCGACCCATAAGCCTGACCAGTCTAATCTGCAAGGCTATGGAAAGAATTATCATGGACCTTATCAACAAAGATATAGGAGACCTCCAAATAATCAACCCAACTCAGTTTGGCTAAATTAAAGTGAGATCCTGCCTCTTGAACTTGGTGGACTTCTTTGAGACAGTCACCAAAGCCCTGAATGAAGGCAAATCCATGCATATGGCCAACCTGGACCTGGCCAAGGCTTTTGACACTATTCCCCACTCTGGCATCATTGATAAACTCACCCAGCTGTAGATCAACCCGTATATTGTTAAGTGGGTTGCAAACTGGCTGACCAATAGAATGCACACAGTCAAAACAGGTGACTCTACCTCCACCAGCACACCCAAAACCAGTGGTGTTCCACAGGGATCAGTGCTGGGGCTCCTATTGTATGGAATCTACTTCTTGGATGTAAAGGATAAAACAAAAGGCCTATGGCTGACAAAGTTTGTTGATGATTGCAAACTGGGTGCAGTCATCGAGTCCCCATACTATGTCAACATCCTATAAGAAGGACTTACACAGACAAACAACTGATGCAGAATTCATGGGCTAAAACTTAATGGAAAAAAGTGCATTATAATCCCCTTCAGCAAGGGCAATGTCCCTGCAGATTACCACATTAATGACAACACCCTAACCACGCAATCAGTGGTGAGAGATATGGATACACAGGTTGACAGCAACCTTTCCTTTGACCATCATGTCTCCACAGTGGTAAGAAAGGCTTTCTACATTGCCCACTCCATAAATAAGGGCATTGCATCCAGAACAAAAGAGGTTATACCCCAGCTGTACTTCTCAGTTATCAGGCTAATAATAGAGTACAATGCTACCTTTGATAGGTACCTTACCAGGCACCTGCAGCAACTGGAAAGACCTCAAAGGTTTCTTACAAAGATATTCACGGTCTTCCACGTGTCATTTGTTGACTGACTGAAATTACTGTCACTATACTCTGTGTCTTACAGACTACTCACAAATGACTCTGTCTTGCATATAAAGCAATCACAGATCCTGCTCTAATGGAAATGCTGCACATTCGTAAATCAAATTGTGGAAGATGCACTCACTCTAGGAAACTCAACCTAGTATGTTATATCAACAAGACTTGTTGGAGAGACAGATATGTCTCACAGAGGTTACCTCTCCTCTAGGACAAACTTCCAATTCAGGTGAAGCAGAGCCCCTCACTGACCCTATTTAAGCATAATTTGGATGATTGGATGAGAAACCGCAAATTCACCCTGGGAGTTTCACCTGTGTCCCTCTTGGACAGGAGCAGTAGTTGTTGACTTAGTTCAGCTTAATACCTTGATATTCCTGAGAGCAGGGGTTGTACTTGGCTAGGCTTGTAAGAGCCCTAGGGCCATTAGCCTAAGCTAGCATAATGGTGTGGGAAGTTGGCGTAATGGTTAAGGTGTTCACCTTGCAGACACAATGTGCATGGTTTGGTTCTTGCATGGGATAATTGGCTAGGCTTAAAATAGCCCCCAAGGGCAGCTAGCCTTTTATGAATCTATGAAACTAATTTTATGAAACCAGACCTCCTATGATCCAGAAGGCTATGATTAAGATGGCATGGAGGGGGCTACTGAGGGGGAAGGCAAGTTCAGCTGAAAGGAAGTTAACTACCATTGGTTTCTGTTGTTGCCTGAGTAGCCCACTTTCTCAGACAAATGTTTATTTACTTCACAGTAATTATGTAAACCTATTTAAATATTACGATTGAATGTAATAAAATTATTGCTGCAATATGTGTCACAATGTCACTGCTTTTAATAATGTTGTTCAGTTTAAATGAACTGAGGAAGGACCAACCACCAGAAAAACAAAACATTTATGGTGTTTGAAAGAGCCACACTTGCTATGCTCTCCACATGTCTGACCTGCCTGGGTCTATGCACTGTGTACACTTACAGACTCATGGGATCCCTTGCCATCCTGTTGCAGGTTTGTGCAAAGTGACCTCAAAAATTCATGAACACACAGCCAATACTAGGTCCTATGAGCATATGTGGTGCTAAACATGCTGAAGACCATGAATATGAGTCCACTGTCATGTAACACTTAGTGCCTAATTCAAACATGCTATCTAATCCCCTCATTTTGTCAGGTGTAGATGCATGTAAATGGGCATTGCTTATGGGTTTATGGCATGTTATGGTCCATCTTGGCATAGATGCAAAGTGCTATTTCCTGAAGCATACAGCTAAATACAGAATGTATTCAGTAATGAATTTGGAAAGTATTCAAATGAACTAAAGGTAATTAGTATAAGTAGCTATGTAAATTGTCTGCTATGTTAATGATAATGTATATTAAGCTCTATGTACTCACTGGATAGATGGCATAATCATTACATCAGGATTGACAGGTACAATCAAACCTCATGTTATGCAAACATGTATGGCTTATTTAAAGTAACCACAGCAAATATTGATAAAACTTGTAGCAGTACTGTTATACAAAGTGACAGTTTTCTTAGAAAATGTTTATTGTGTGGCAAGTAAAAAAACATCAGTAAAAGAAGATATTTGTGCACTGATTATTTTTATCACAGAAGGAATGTGCAATATGTGGCATTCAGGGAAAGGTAATGAGTTGTTGATGAAAAGCTTTGCATATTGTTTCCAATGTGACTGTATTTGCTAGTGAAATGATTGCAGGTGGGTTTCAGCTTTATGGAGTTTGAAGTAATGGCACTATGCTTTTAATTAGTATTATTTATTAGTCTTTAAAATGTGATAATGGAAGCATATAGAATGTTGTTCTTGTATAGAAATTCCTTGATTTAGATTTTTTGTTTTGACTATCAGAATTTGATTTGTTGCACTTTAACTGTACTCAGTTCAGGTGATGGTGTTTCTATCTATCATGTCTGACCCTACTTTTCCCATTTATTTTACATGTTAGCAACCATCACTGAAAGATAAACATTCATGGCCACATTGCTGCAGTTCACCTTGTGCAACATATGTTGTAGGCACAAAACATGGAGGAAAGAGGAGCCCCCCATGGTTTCCTGAATCCTGTGTGAATGGGAGTAGTCAGTGTGCAGTCACTTGTATTAGTGTGTTAATACTAGTGATGGAGATGGATCACTAGTAATAGGAAAATGGTAATCTGTACTTAACCACATGAGTGTTTGTGACAACTCACAGCAAAGTTTTTCTGAATGCACTCACCTCAATGAGAAGGTGTGGTTGGAAAAAAGGTATTTATCCATTATTCACCCACAGAACAATTGCAAGATCCATCATGTAGAAAATATGAGTAGTCACTAAAAGTGCATGATCTAATTTGTGTATGCATGTCCACTAGTTATAAAATAATAGGAAGCAAGACCAGGTTGTAATATCTGGAAGGTGTGTGTATCCCAGTTGTTCTGGCTCTACCAATGTGCAGTGCTGCCCCTCAGTAGTAATGCATGTACTGGGTGGTACTTACTGTACAATGTTAAATAACTATTTTAGAAGCAGTATTTGTATGCTGACTGCTGCCCTTTGATGAGCACATTTAAACTTTTATGGCAGAATGGTGCAACCTACTGTAAAGAGCTGTAATATTGCACACAGTTATCAATGGACACATTTGTGAAAATAAAATCACAGTGTAAAACAAGTAACCAAACCCAACAGAACAGAAAACAGAAGAAGTGACTCAGTAGCACGTCTTATGCTACTCTTGAATGAAGCATACAAAGAGTTGGAGAGAATCATAGTCAACAGGCTAGTAGAATTCCTGCTAGTGGGAACTCTCAGTGGCTGGACAGTCTGTGAATCAGAAGGGGATACAGTACATGGGCGCCTGAACCATAGAGTGAGGGGGGAGGGGAGCCCCCCCCACACTTTTACAGACAATCCATACTTCTGTCCCATTATTTTCATTTTGTTTTCCATGCCTCCCAACTGCTGCGATGACGTCAGCTTCACGCGTATATTTCTGGCTGGTGTTTGTGAGCAGGAACAGAAAGGATTATTCAGAAGCTGCTGCCTGCGAAATGGAAAGGGATTTATCAGAGTGGAGCGGAAAGGATTTATTTTCAGAAGCTGAATGCTGCCAGAGGATGGAGTCTGTCAGAGTGAGTAAGCTGCTGCCGGACTATATTGGAGAGAGTGTGTGTGTGTGTGTGTGTGTGTGTGTGTGTGTGTGTGTGTGTGTGTGTGTGTGTGTGTGTGTGTGTGTGTGTGTGTGTGTATCTTGATAGGTTACAATGCCTAATGTCTCTCTATGATGCCCTAATGTTAAACAGAAGGAAAGAACACATGAACAGCCCTTTTAATGTAATTTAAATTAACACATAAGGAGAGCCAAGACTGCTAACCAATAGGATAGTACAACACAGCGGCATCCATCTACCAGTAGGCCTAATGTGCTCCAGACAGGACATAGAAAGGTGCTCCCCATATTTTTGCATGACAAAAGTCATGCAGACATCTTTAACAATATTTACAATGACAAATGGGAATCTACAGATCTGTATTTATAGATCATACACATTGTTGCATGACAAGAATGTGATCAAGAAGTTATCAACAAGAAAAGTGTGATCACAATGCTGGTACCTTTCAGTAATATTTCAAAATTTGAAATACTATCTGAAAGTTTTTTTTTTTTCAAAAATAATTCAACCCACTATACTTCTAACATACTGTATCTTGGAGTAAGGAGAATTCTCTAAGATATTGCAATCTCAGTGTTATAATTCATATCTGATTACCCTTACTTTTGTGACCACGACTGTGAATCTGTACTGGAAGGATCTACGTCTCCTTGAAAAAGATCTGTCAGTATATGCCATAACTCTCAGCTGTCTTTAATTTTAAGAACATCATTGATTTTGCCTGATGTTTTTATCCAGTCCCCCCCAAAAATTAATTTTCTAGTAAATCATTGAAGAGTAGTCAGTCAATAATGACTGTCATTGGAGATTCATGCAACTTATTGCTGAGATGCAAAACCTATCATTCTATTAACTTTTTTACATGAATTAGAGTAATATATGAGACTTTGTCTCCCATTACTTTTCATTCCTAAGCAAATTTGAGATGTGTGTTTGTGTGTGTGTGTGTGTGTGTGTGTGTGTGTGTGTGTGTGTGTGTGTGTGTGTGTGTGTGTGTGTGTGTGTGTGTGTGTGTGTGTGTGTGTGAAAATGCCCCCAACAGGATACATCTGGTGGCTATAGGGGTACAGATAAAAAGAGCCTAAAGTCCCTAGCCACCATCACTTGTGAATTTATGCCTCACATTTTTGTTCTGTTCCTCTGGTTTGCAGGAATGGTAAAATAAAGCCTTTTATCCTAGCAATTTTCTAAGGTTATAAAATCAGTATTTGAAATGTGTCCCTATTTTGGGGCTGTATTCCCCCATTATTGGCTTTGTTCTGTATTTTTGTGCTAAGAGGTTGAGAGCTATGGTGAGACGTGAGAACTGAATTCACTAAATGATATGATAGCCATTTAAGTTTGTCTTTCAAGAAACTGCTGGTTTAGCTTAGTGGTATGTTGCTCTGCCTGTAGAGCACAGGGTTCTGAGTCCAAGACTTGGCAGTGAAATGCATGGTAGTAACACAACATTTTATGCAAGCAACTTTCCAAAATTATGCACGCAATGTTTAAAGTGTCCCTGGTTTTTGGCCTTTTGCCCCCTCCCCCCCAATTGAAAATAAGTTCAAGAAGCTGTGCAACATGCCTATGGCTTACACTCTACTGTGATTCTGTATTTATATAGTGTGTGTAGACGTGGACTGTTAGCATGGAAATGTTATGAATAGGGCAGTTTTGTTGTCATTGGTGCATGCATTTTGTTTCATTGCCTACTGGAGAAATATTCAAACAATAAATTTAAAATGCAGCTGTGTGGGGAAGTAGACCTTTATGATGGAAATGTTCTGAATATGACATTATTTGTTAATGCATTTTTGTTTCATTGCCTACTGGAAAAATGTTTAAACAATAAATTTAAAATGTGCTCTAACTTAAGTCTAACAAGTGCGCTGTATTATACAAGGAATATAATTGTTTCATTGCCTACTGAAAAAAATGTTTAAACAATAAATTTAAAATGCGCTCTAACTTAAGTCTAACACGTGTGCTGTATTATACAAGGAATATAATTTAATACAATCAGGAAGGTGAATCATGGAATGCATACGTGTATGCATAGCCCTAAAAATGTGTTTGAAAACAGCCCAGAGGAAAGTGTGAAAGGCTCAAAATCATGGGCAAATTTTAAGCTTTACTCTTGTTACCAAAGCAATGGATGAAGGTAAAACAGTTCACACCACACTACCTTGACCTGACCAAGCCTTTTGACACAATCCCCTACTCAGGTGTAGTACAAAAGATGAATAATGTAGGAACAAACACTTACATCACCAGCTGCATTGCCAACTTGGCTCGCAGGATGCAGGAGATCAAAACAGGGGAAGAGACCAGTCACCAATGGAGTCCCCCAGGGTTCGTTGCTGAGACTTTTTCTGTTTGGCATACACATCTCAAAAGTAAAAGGAAATACCAAAGAGATTTGGCCAGCTAAGTTTGAGATGACTGCAAGCTAGGAGAAGTTATTGAATCCCCAAATGACTTAACCATCATGCAGGAAGGTTTGTCCCAAATAATAACTGGTGTCAAAATCATGACAATGCCCTCTGAGAACTGATCCAATTGCATGTACAGTGATCTAACTTTTGACCCAACATGTGCCCAGAGTCATAAGAAAGCCTTTATATATTGCACAGCTTTCTAAACAAATTGATTATGACCCCCTTTACAAAGCTCTTATTATGTCAATCATTTTGTATAATTCCCACTTTGGCATGTATCTGTCCAGCCCCATGCAACATTTGGAATACCTTCAGAAATACCTTACTAAAAGGATACAAGTCCTAAACAACAGGTTTACCACCTCAAATATTTATTACTATACTCAGTATCCTACAGAGTGCTTAGAGGTGACATGTCTGGCATACAAAGCATCCTCCGACATAATACAGATGGACCTACTGAACATCAGCAAGTCAAATGGCATCAGAAATACTCAGTCCAGGTATCTAAACTGAATGTTGTGGAGAGATGGAAATATATCACAGAGGCTACCACTGTTCCAGAACAGACTATCCATAAAAATAAAGCAAAGCTCATCCATCCATATTCAAATGCAACTTGGATCTAAGGATGGGTAATAGAAAATGTACTCCAGGATTTCCCCTCATGCCACTAATGGATAGAGGCAGTTCCTAAATGCTGCATCTCTTACATGGCCCCCTCAAATTATCTATGGTTTGATCACAGTTGTTCTCACTATGGCTAATATGCAATTATCAGCTATGGGGATAGCTAAGACCAATCAAAAAATGTTAATTCAAGCACCAAAAGGGAATTGGCTAAGTTTAAAATGTCCTCCAAGTGATCCTATGTTGTGGTAGCAAATAGTTATAAAAAATTACCCTTTTTAGTTCAGTAGGTGCCACTGTCACCCCCCCCCCCCCAGTCTTTAACAGCTTCCAGCACCTATGATACAGTAATGGGAAAATCTCTTATGTTAAGAATTCCTGCAAATAATAATCTTTTCTGAATCCCAGATGTTCATTTTATCATACATCAAATCCTGTGTATGTCAAAAGAAACTCCTTAAGCATTATCATGCCAAGTGGGCAACCCTTATGTTCCATCAGGTCGTATGACCACAAGGGATGTGCAGTACAGTCCAAGGACCAGGATGCATGTTTAACATAGGATGTGATCAGTAAGTATACATAATATATATATATATATATATATATATATATATATATATATATATATATATATACATATACACACACACACACACACACACACACACACACACACACACACACAGAAATATATAGTATGAGTATCTCTTCCACTTAAAAGACAATTCAGGGAGTATTCACACCACACTTAATATCTTCCTATTGTCTTTGTCTTCTGTGACACTATTATTCCAAGTAATACTTTTGCACACATGATTAAGCAGAAAATGTCTCTCCATGTAATGGATGCATAGTTAAAGAAGTTCTCTGTAGGAAGTGTGTACAGTTACTTGACACATTTTATAGACACATACCACAACCACTCAATGATATAAATTAGTTGTGAGAAACATAATGTGAGGATTTCATAAATACTGATTTCAGGCTGGTAGTATCAATCATTGATTTTTTACTGTTCATATATAATGCATGCATGGTGAATTTCATAAGTATTTTCTGCCAATATTACATCAGAAAATGTTGATATCCACCTGTACATGCACATGAATATGTAAAGGGAAGAAATAGGCATTAATCATCAGAAAGTAAAGTATCTCATTGCCTCCACTGGACCTCTGGAAAGTTGCAGTGTAATTTTCAGTGAGCCTTTTGATAACGTCAGCTTATAGAACAAGCCAGTGTTTATATCTTTAGATCTATCCATCCATCCATCCATCCATCCATCCATCCATCCATCCATCCATCCATCCATCCAAAGCTGTCACATCACATCTCACTCCTGTAGTGGCCCATAAACTGCCACTGCAATCCACAGAGTTTACTAGGCAGATAGAGAACTGATGTAGACTGTCACTATTTCTTCTGTATCACACACACACACACACACACACACACACACACACACACACACACACACACACACACACACACATACTTTAACATACACACTGAATGCATATCTATTAAAAATGTAGACATCAAACCACCTACTGCACATGTTTGAAATATATGAGGAAACCAGAGTACCCAGTGAAAACCTACATGAACACAGGGAGCGCATGCAAACTTCACAAGGAATGCACCCAGGCCAAGCCATGAACAAGAGAAACTGTTACTGTGAGGCAACGCCTTTAGATCCCTCAGTGCCACTAAAGAACACAGTAAATAACAATGAATATGTTGTGTGAAGACTCGACAATATGTCAGTTCCCACTCATACCCTCCACCATCATCATCATTGTTATTCATCCCAATGTAAGGTTTCATACGAGGGCTAAGCAGAAATGCTGTGTTGTGTGGATGTTGAAATATTTACAGAAATATGAAAATTATAACAGAATACAGAAGTAGTATATGAAAAGCATTTACTATCTCTTCAGCTAAGAGACAGAGGTCATGTGTCTGTGCAGTTGCATGCCTTTTATTACATTGTAAAGTTCTGAAAGTATTCATTTGTATATAAACAGGCAGTATTAGACACCTACAAGTGTCACTCAGCTGATTCTAGAGAAACATAAGGGGATATCAGTAGGGTTTAATGAGGTGTACCACACCACTGAGTCCTTTGTGTTAGCTGTCTCTGTGTAGAAATGAAAGGCAATTCACTTATACATAATGTGTTAAGCTGACCATCATATATGCCATGATGTGAAACCAGTAAATCGGCAAAACCATTACAGAAAGCAGTATGAAACTATTACCCTGTTCCAGTACATTACGTGATGGTCACTGGGGGCATGTGTACTGCTTATGCATGTTATATCTTTGGAAGTGTGAGTAGCAGCCTATAGCTGAAGCAGAGTCTGTTAAACAACCAGCCATTGCCACTAGATTAGTTTTTGGACACTGGAGAGATATGTACTGCTTACACATGACCATGTATTTTGGAGGGAGGGCTGTCAGCACATGCATCCAATGACTCAAGCAGGCACTGTTAAGCAGTTCCTCACTGCCTGTAGATTACATTATGGACACTGTGAAGGCATGTACTGCTTATGAATGACCATGTGTTTGGGAGGGAGGACTGTCAGCACATGCAGTCAATGTACCATGAAGCAGTTACTTACAGCCGGTAGATTACATTATAGACACTGGGTAAACATGTGCTGCTTATACATTACCAGGTGTTTTGTGGTACAGTAAGGCCACAATCATTGGCTGCAGTAGGCATTGGGATGCTATGTAGTGCTTACTTATTTTCATCTGTTAACTATAAAATATAACTGTACAGAAAACATTTTCCCCAGAGATCTGAGAGAACAGCTCCAACAAAAGCAGAATAAAAGTTAAATTAAATATAAACATTAAAAGAACACTATCTAAAACAACACATTTACATAAACAGAGAAGCTAAAATCTAAGACCAAAAGGTCACTTCAGGAATTTGAGTGCATGCTGCACTTCACTCTTCTGACATGATTGTTCAGCCTTAAATGTTTAACCACAATAAACTAACTTACAATGTAAAGGAGAGTAGTATGCACATCCACATGTTAGGCTCCTAAACATTCTCCCCGAGATTCACAAATAGCCGATTTCAGTGCAGAAACAGTGTAGGAGCTCCTGCACGGAAAATGGCCGCTGAGCAATCCAGGTAAGTGTCGTTTTCACGTGCACAAGCGGCCCTACACTGTTCCTGCATGGAAAGACATGCGGGATGCAAATCACCTCATTTCTGGTAAAAATCATGCAAATTAAGTGATTTTGTGATCCACTAAGCTGGCTGGACTCCTTGCAGGAACAGTGTCAGAGCAGAAATGTATTCCGTTAGTAACTGGATACATTTCTGCATCTGAACAAACGGAGGCAGGACAGCTCATGGAAAGCATGTATTACAGTCAAACACACATGCCAATGGCCAAATATAAGGCCATTGGCATTAAGAACAGTTTATTTTTTTTTAAATTTATCTTTTTTTTTTGGGCCGATCACGGCTGTTTAAGCTTAGGGCAGTGGCGCACAAATGGGAACATGCCAAAAATAAACAAAAAATAAGAAAAATCAATTTTAGGTTAATTCTGCATTTTTCCATTATAGTCAATGGCATGCAGAATGTAAACAATACCAAGGAGCACTGGTTGTCAAGGAGTAAGGGTCCGTTTAAGTGCAGTAACTAACGACTTACACACTGGGGTATGCAAGTGAGGGGAGTTATACTGAATCACAGATTTTCTCAAAGTGTCAGCTTGTACCTAACTGTGTAGGTGTGTAAGTGTAAGAGCTGAATGACTTCATAAAGGGGTGTGTCATGCTTGCTGTAAACACATTGGAACTCTGTGGCCCATGTTTGCCCTTAGCTAAGCACAGCTAAGGAAGGGGGTGTGTCATATGTGCCTGAGCACTGTGTATATAGACTAAACTGGTGTGCGCGCCGAGCACTGAGATTTAAACACAAAGAAAAAAAAAAGAGGAAATAGCAGCACTGTTTACATTTGAGCACTGGGTATGTGCGGCGTGCCTCGGGGTTTAAATGGGGAGGAACTAGGAGGGGGAAACAGCACTAGGAAGGCAATCAAGGAGAACTAGCATAGCTGGCAGGTGGAATGTATCAGAATCAGCCAATTACACATGCAGCAGCCCAGCACACTAATATAAACTATGCAAACACCCTACAGACTGTTTTTCCCCACAAACTCTACACCAGCAATGTACACAGATGGGGGATTTTTAACTGGCAAAACTAACTAAAAATGTTAGAGGCTGCTGCTGCTTTACTCCATCAATATGTGTTAGAGACTGAGGGTGGTGAGGAGAATGCTGACAACTGACCCTCAGTGAGGAGGAGGAGGAGAAGAGTGTACAGACCCAGGGTAACCTACCAGGGCCTACATTAGCTGGAGATACTAGAGCGCTATAGGGTGAACAGGGACATTCTACAGCAAATCATTGATCTGTGCTGGCCACACCTTACACACAGAACTAATAGAGGGGAACTCATCCCAGTGGATACCAAGGTATGTCTAGGCTTAAGAATACTAGCCACAGGTACCTTCCAAAGGCCAACTGGGGATATAATGGGGGTCTCACAGGCATCAGCATCCAGGGTACTCCATCATTTCCTGGATGCCATGACACAACATGCCAATGAGCACATATATTTCCCCATCGCCCATGAGGTGCTCACCACACGTATGCATCTCTTCCACTGTATAGCAGAATACCCTTAGATAGTTGATGCTATAGACTGCATGCACATCCACATCAAAGCACCACCCAGTGAGCGGGGCAGGGTCTACATAAACCGCAAGGGCTTCCCCCTCCATCAACTGTCAGGTCGTGTGCGATGCCCAGGGCATTATCATGAATGTGTGTGCTGGCAGCCCTGGAAGATATCATGACTCCCACATCTGGCATTGCTCACAGCTGTAATAGGCATTTGCCAGGGGGGATATCCCATATGGCCATCTAGTGGGGGGATGCTGGCTATGCACTAGAGCTGTGGCTGATGACACCCATCAGAAATGCACACTCACCTGAACAAGTACACCATAATGCGGCACACGCACAAACCAGGATCATTGAGAGCATGTGTTTGGGATGCTCAAGTCACAGTTCCGCTGCCTTGACATATCCGGTGGAGCCTTGCAGTACTCTCCAGCTACATATACACAAATGTTCATACTATGTACCATGCTACACAGTATGATCCTGCAGAAACAGCGGCAGCAGCAACAGCACGGGGCAGGGCCACACAGCCCCCCACCATTGCCAAGGCCAGCACAGAGGGACTCGGAGGAGGAACATCCTGAGCCTGCCCCTGTAGGCAGAAGGAGGCATGCACAGTATCCCCAGGCCTTGGCAAAGAGGAAAAGCATAGCACACACACTGACACTGTAGGGACCCAGGGACTGATACCTCTCTCTGACTAGCAAATACAGTAAAAGGGATGCCAAACATGACACTACCTGAGCTTTACCATGTAAAGGGAGTGTACTATGTGCATCCATCATAGTCATCCCTCCAGCACTGTTCTCAATACTGGCCCAGCAACAAGGTAAGTCACACTTCCTATCAATTACTGAATGGAGTAGTATGTTGTCATACTTGTATGTATGATATGGATGCAAGCATGCAAGGGAACTGGGTGTCTGAATGGGATAGCAGCAGACAGCTATATGGGACAGCAGGAAATTCATAACAAATACTGGTGTCAACATACTAGGCAGCACTACACAAGGTGACAACCCCACTGCAGTACATGCAATGGCCCAAAGAACTGTGGATGTCAATAGGTCACACACATGGATGTCAATGAAGGTCACATACCCACCACCAGCCTCACCCAGCAGGACAGGTGTAGATGATCATAAAGAAAGGCTGGGCTAAGGTCCCCAAATGATGGCAATGGTGAACAGCCCCCCACCAGACCTACACAGACATACTACAACAGGTCTGGCAGTTGCATTCTATTTCTGAAGGGTAAGAAGTCTGAAACTGACATATATGCCATTAAGATCTAACATCTGTACTCTACTGATATGCCTCCTGTCTGCATGATAGGTCACAATACAATATGAAATGGAAGCCAACAGAGTAACCGAAATACCAGTACAGTCATTTCAAATGTTAAAGTCTACAGGTGTGCACCTCCCCCCCACAATCCCATGTAGAAATGCAGTAACAGATGGCCTGTAGCAATCTCAAATGGCCTACAGTCCTCTGGCAAAGGCCCATGCCTCACCCATAGTGCCAATGTATGGAATGTCAGGGGATTACAACTAACAACCTAACACAGTACACAGAAAACAAATGCAAGGCCATGTTGACAAATGCCAGTAGCATGCCTCCCCATGTCCTACTGCAAGGACTGTGGATCAGGCCATAAATACTACTGGGATAAAGGTCCAACTATAGGTATACCTCTGAGATATTGCTTACATAATGTTAGGAGAAGGAGAGAATAACAGAGGGCGGGTGTAGAAGCATGGATGTCATGGATTGTGTAAAGTCTGAAACTCTGATGTCCACCCATACTACTCCCAACTGCAAACCCATGAATGAATAGCCACAAAAACACTTGTAAACCACAATGTGAAGGTAAACTGACCAGATATATGAGCCCTGCCTCTGGATAGCTGGGGTGTATCTGTACAGCTGAGAGGTATGGCCCCAGCAGGATATAGCCATTCCATGAAGTTGAGAAAAGCACAAGGAGGGGAACCCCAGCCAGCATAATAACAAGGTGCTGCACCATTTACACACAACCTGCAGTCTATTGTTTGTAGCTACCCCTCCACAATGGCAGATGTGTGCCAGAATGTGTAGTCTATATGCCTCAGAATATTGGTTTCAGATTCATTCATCTTGTATTTCCCGGTAAATAACTGTGAGCAAAGAATAATAACTGTCAGTAGTTGATGATATATCACATCACAGTGTAAAACAGTACATATGTTAGAATATCTATGCTACAACCAAACATGTCACACAAGCAGCACAGACAGCAATAGTTTCAGTATCCCCTGTATGTTTAGCCCATTGTGTCTCCATATTGGCAACCTACCTACAGATATCCTTCAGAAAGAGTTTGCTAGGTGTAGCTGTAGCACACAAAACCCTGAACTGGAGTCCAACCCTCCCTGGAATGGATGCACACACTCAATATAGAAGGTCATACTAGGCATGCTCCTACACTTAGAGAAATGAAGCCCATATCTCACAACACAGTGGACTACAGATATCGGTTATTTGCAGCTGTCTGAGCACACACACCAAATTCTACACCATTGATACTTCATACACACACATTGGATAAGAATATACACACATATCTAAGGCCAGCATAATATAATATGTCAAACATACACCCAGAGACGTGGGGAAGAGAAAGACAGACAGCGACAGAGAGAATCCCATTATGAGGCCTGTCCCACCCACTACACATCCCATTGGCCTATATCACATGATGTGCTGATGTAATTCACTGTAGAAATACCTTTGGTTAGCCCTCAGCCCTACAGTGTCAGTGGTACTTGTGATAACTGTGTAACACTACAGCACAAATGGGTATCTATGTAGTAGTTGTAATCTCAGTCCTGTCAAATGTAAAGTTGTATGTGAGTGTGTGTGTGTGTGTGTGTGTGTGTGTGTGTGTGTGTGTGTGTGTGTGTGTGTGTGTGTGTGTGTGTGTGTGTGTGTGTTTCTAGATGAATGTGGTTGAGGCCAGTAACACTCACTAAGCCTCCCTTACCCCTCCTTCAGCACTGCTGCTGATCTCACTCACCTTCAAATATACCTTTGGACAACTCTCCAGCATATAAGCTCCATGGTGCTTGCGATAACTGCGTAATACTATAGTTTAGCAAACTAGTTAGGAAGGAGTTCAATCCTAATCCTGGCAACTGTATAAATGTGAATGTTTGTGTGAGAGACTGTGTGTATCCTTGAAGAGACATGATTTTGTGGTCATTCACACTTACAACACTTCCCTTACCCTTCCTTTAGCACTGCTGCTGATGTCACTCACCTTCAAAGATACATTTGCACAGCTCTCCAACATGTAAACTCCAAGGTGTGTGTGATACATGTGGAACAATGTAGTAGCAATAACTACATAGGTAGGGGTTTGAATCTCATCCCTGGCAAGTGTTTGTGTGTGTACATATGTATGTCCGTACCTCAAAGATTTTGGCCCCATTTACACCCAGTACACATCTCAGTGCCTGACTTTAGCAGTCGTGCAGATATCATCCACCTTAGAAGTACCTGTTGGCAACCCTAAACCATATAAGGTCAGTGGTGCATGTGGTAAATGTGTACCATAATGGTCCGAAAAGATAGTTAGACAGAGGTTTGAACCTCAACCCTGGCAAAAGTAAATGTGTGTATAGGGTAAAATATTTTTTGGAATCTCTCACCCACTACATCACCCAATGCCAGTATTTACAAGGGCTGGTGATGTTCCTCACCTTAAAAGTACCTTGGGACAACATCCCTCCTATACGCTCTGTGGTGCGTGCAATAAATATGGTACACTGTAGTAGCAATACATAGCTAGGTAGGAGGTTGAAACTCAGTACTGGCAAGTGTGTGTGTATGTCTGTCTGTTATCAGTATCCTGGGTGGAAGTCGGTGTGATTGTGTAATAACAGGATCCATTGGAGGGTGGGTTTTACTAAATTATTATGTTGAGGACCTAGTATACATCACAATGTCCACATTACAAGGCCAACAGTTGTCAAACACCATAGAGGTTGGTGTAGACAATCAACAGCCCTAAATGTCTAGTGCCATGTGCAATGACTACATGACAGTATGGATTAGGGAACAATATAGGTAACCCTTCTAATACTCAGAGACCACTCTCCACCCATGTATCATACACAAACACACTTGGCTGGGCAACAACCACTATATCGGTAGTTCTACTGCATATTGCCTCACAAATAGTACCCACAGTGTGATTGCAGTGGACTACATGCCTGTTGACCACAACAGTGCCACTGACATCAGAAAGTACTTTGATGTGTTACATCTCATGACTGTTTGTTATCCAGCAAGTAAAAGGACATGGCACCCTGTTCCATCCCCTCAGTAGCCCAATCATTGTGTACAGTGGCCCTTTTGCCATGTTCCCCATTGGACACCTGCAACAACTGTAGAGTCTACAGACATACCCCACAGAGGGAATACCATGCCTTATACACATACCCTGTATGGACGGATGCCACTAACTCCACTGAGTACCCGTATCATACTGTCAATGTAGGTGCAATCACTACCTCAGTTACATAGCCAGGTTTCACCAAATGAGGTCAGGAATGCTACATCAGAAGGTACCAATCTGTCCACACAACATGCCCCAGAGACCTCAAGCACACTTCCACATGTCAAAGAACATGCATGTGGGACATCTGCACAACCCAGACACTATCCATGTTATGGAATATAGATCACATTCATGGGAAGCAGTGCACATCACTGGCCACCCACAATAGAAATCTAGATGAGTGGATGGGGAATACAAAACCTACCCCTGGGGACCACTCCAGTGACTATACTCCTGAGCCACACTAGGGACTATTGTCATGTGGCTTAATGCCAGGGTATTCCTTGTGCTTGCCTTGTAGCACCTTCAGACCCATTCACCTACTACACACCTATGAAGCAATGAACCTATGGATCTCAGTACTGGCAAGTGTGTGTGTGTGTGTGTGTGTGTGTGTGTGTGTGTGTGTGTGTGTGTGTGTGTGTGTGTGTGTGTGTGTGTGAATAGTAATCCCAGTGTGTTTGGTTGATGAATATCCCCTGTGTCTGTGGTTATTAGTAATTGGAGGTATATCCACACAAGAACATGTACCATTCTCCATTCTACAACAGATGTTGTGCATCAACATATACCTATGTACAATCCTCAGCCCTATAATATGTGAGGCATATGCAATCACTGTGTTGCAGACCAGGGATTATTGTGCACATACTGTACCCTGCCTATGACATGGTGGATGTGTCACCACACTGCCATACCCTATGGGCTTGCTGCAAGGCCACATCCTGGCGACACACAGACCACTAGAAAAGAAATGGGATACAGCATGTGAGAACACATTCACTCAGATCTTCACTTTTGGAAGGAGAGAGGGGTAAAGCTTGCACTGAATGTGGTGCCAAGACTGTGGCCAATATCTGTTGTCTCAGGATAGGTATTAGCTTTGTGCAGTAACTCGCAGCACGTGTTTAATGCTGTGAAAGTTGTTGATGTAACTATCAAAGGCTGTTGTGACTGCCATCAGTGTCTGCTGCATCTCTACTACCATAGATGCCTGTTGGGGATTCCATGAGGGATCCAAAGTTGTGTTTGAGGCTAATAAGGGAGTAATGGGACACCACCTTTCCCTGCAACAGTGTCCTCCTTCTGATGTACACTTTAGTAATGGCAGGGGGCCATCACATTTTCTCCCAGTGTTTGGATGACATTGTCTGGATTCTGTTGGCTCTGGCTAGCACCATGGATTCATGTACCTGTTTGTACAGTGCCTATGTGTATGATTCCATAGTCATGCAGCTACGTCCCATTGCCATGGGTGCAGTGAAGACATCAACCCCTGTTTTTGTGGTTGCAAAGTCAGCTTTGGAGAGGTTTTGCCAGGTGGTTATCTTTGTGGGGGGTGTGGCTGACATGTTGAGTTCCATGTTGACCACAATCTGTGTGAATCTCACCATGCAGGGATTGACATCTGGGGATGAGCAATGGTCCCATATTTAACTGGTCAACACAGGTCAAAGTTGTTGCATCCTCTATGAGGGGTCAGTATGAGCTGGTCTAGGGCAATGGAAATGATGAATCACAGAAGTGTTGGGCCACTGTAATGGCACTTGGCTACATTCCCTAGGTACTAGAGGGGTTGTTGAAGACTCGTACTATGCCAGTGTTGTGTTGGACCATCATAGATAGCAGGGTGTTGAGGAATGTGCATTGACAGTCTAGGGACATAGATGTGGACTCATAGCAGGCTATGGTCTGGATTGCACTATTACCCCAAGGTAGTTGTACCGGAAGTATCTCCAATGCATTATGATGGGATACTAGTCTGGAGGTGTTCCTATCCATAATGAATATGGAGACAACACCACCTGTGGAGGTGTGGTGTGGTCCATGTTTGGGGGCTGACAGCTGTGGAATGCATCATAGCCTGATACTGCAGGTCTACTGTCTGCTGCTTTGAACCACCTCTCCATTACAGCAGACATGTGTCCTCCACTCTGACTGCTATAAGTGACTGCATCCTGACAGTTAGATGTCCACTGTTGAGCAGCATGACCTTCAGATTGCATACATGTGTAGCTGTTATGGTGGTAATAACATTAGGAACGCTGCCTAATAAGGCACCATAGGGTGGCAAGACACTTAGCCAGTACCTGGCAACCCAGTGGTGACAGATGTAGGACATCCATGTCAGGTCATTAGGTTCTGTCAATCATGCCATCCCAAGCAGAGAGGTTCTGGATCCCCTGAGAATGACATGTAACATGTAAGCCAATACAAACCATCTGTTGATAGTACCGCCGCATCATTCTGGGTGACAGGGGTACACTGCCCAGGACTACTGTCACACCTGCCTGGACCACATAATCAGAGAGCTCAACCATGTCTCCTGTCATGTAGGCCAGGAAGGTGTGTCCCAAGTCATTCACACCCACATGGAAACAGAGTGATACCCGTAGTTGTTGTGGAGTGACATGACTGGCTGTGTCATGTGTTAGTTGCTGGTATATGATTGATATTTGGCTGTTACCTGCTCCATATTCAACTTAGTGATTGGGATGTGTGTGCTCAGTATAGAGTTACTCATGATCACTGTATTGTGCAAGGTGGTTAGCCTTAGGGGTTTAGGTTGGGGGCACACTGTGTAGGTTAAATATGTGTCCCTTGGCATGTGCCATGTCGCAGTGTCTGAGTGGGTGTCTGCCTTGCTCGTCTGTGCTGTTTGGGTAGATGTCCAGTGAGTGCCTCTGGGAAGGTTGGTGTGTGGATTTTCACTGAATGTCATGGCTGTCAACGTGGGTGACATGGTGGGCTACGTGTTCCACATGGTGAGGTGCAGACCTTGATCTTATCCTCTTGACCTGCTAGTCCAGACTTTGCTGGAGAGAGCATATGTCCACATTGGGTGATATAGGGGTAACCCTCACAGGTCTAAGTGTTTGGAGTTTAGTGGGGAGGGTTGTCTGTGTACATGCGGCAGTTACAACAGTGTCCCAGAATGGAAAAGTGCACCAGGTTAATGGGCGAAAGCACAGATAACCACCCTTCAAACATGCCAGGAGGGGTGGACAAAACTAGTAAGTACTGGGGTAACATCTATGATGAACGAGTACTGCTGAAAGCTCACAGGTGTGCCACACTTCTTGATACAATAACCTGGTGAAGTGCCAAGCCATAATGCCAGTTGAAGTGCAAGATAGAAAGAACTAACATGATGTATGGGTGGAACAGAAGGCAGACTGTCTGCCACCTGTAATACTTTACCACAGCTGTGCAGTTATCAGCAGCTTTGGCCATGTGAAAGATCACTAAGCTCTGTAGTGCATGTGGTAACTGCATAACACAATAGTAAACATACCTAGATAGGCAAGAGTTCTAATCTCAGTACTGGCAAGTGTGTGTGTGTGTGTGTGTGTGTGTGTGTGTGTGTGTGTGTGTGTGTGTGTGTGTGTGTGTGTGTGTGTGTGTGCGCGCGTGTATGTGTGTGTGAATCATGTACTGTCTGGCTCATACCATTTTTGACCTGTGTACTACCCTTTACACTTCCCTTTACTCCAATTTAGTATACCTTAGATGTACCGTTGGAAGAGGTGGAAATGTATAAGCTCTGTGGTGCATCTGATAACTTTGTAGCACTATAGTAGGAATACCTAGATAGGCAGTAGTTCTAATCCCAGTGCTGATATTTGTGTGTGTGTATGTGTGTGTGTGTGTGTGTGTGTGTGTGTGTGAGAGAGAGAATCATGTACTGTCTGGCTCATACCATTACACTTTCTTTCACTTCAATTTAGTAGACCTGTTGATGTCATCCACCTTATAAGTACCTTCAAAAGAAGTGGAAAAGTTTAAGCTCTGTGGAGTGTCTAATAACTGTGTAGCCCTATAGTAGGAATACCAAGATATGCAGGAGTTCTAATTCTAGTATTGGCAAGTATGTATGTGTGTGTGTGTGAATCATGTACTGTCTGGCTCATACCATTTTTGACCTGTGTACTACCCTTTACACTTCCCCTCATTCCAATTTAGTAGACCTGTTGATGTCATCCACCTTAGAAGTACCTTTGGAAGAGGTGGAAATGTATAAGCTCTGCGGCACGTCTGATAACTGTGTAGCACTATAGTAGGAATACCTAAATAGGCAGGAGCTTTAATCCCAGTACTGGCAAGTGTGTGTGTGCGTGTGTGTATGTATGTATGTATGTATGTATGTGTTAATCATCTACTGGATGGCTCTTACCATTTTCACCTGTGTACTACCCTTTACACTTCCCTTCACTCCAGTTTAGTAGACCTGTTGATGTCATCCACCTTAGAAGTACCTTTGGAAGAGGCGGAAATACATAAGCTCTGTGGTGCATCTCATACCTGTGTAGCACTATAGTAGGAATGCCTAGATAGGCAGGAGTTCTAATCCTAATGCTGGCAACTGTGTGTGTGTGAGGATCATATCATGTGTGGCTTATATCATTTTGATGTGTATACCATACACGGCTGGTGACCACCTCCTGCTGCTATTACTTTATACAGTGTGGTAACAGCATCTGCCTCACATGCACAGCAGTGGCCTTAGGTCAGCTGGTGCCCTAGGCAAAAGGGCTCAATGGTGCCTCCTCACACCACCCAGGAGCCCCCATCCTGGTCTACCTACACCAAATAAATACTGGAAAAGCACCCCTGCTACAGCAGTGCCCTAGGTGGCCACCTAGTTGGCCTATGCCTAAGGCTGGCTATGCACATGCAGCAGGCTAAACCATTGTACAGTCTTTTGTACAGATGTGTCTGGAATATCCATATGTTTGAAACCTATACGTGGTCGGAGGTGGTCTGTGTGCCTTAACAATTCCCATGTATGTGATATTATAGCCAAATAATACACAGTGAGAGTAATGACACATATGGCAGCATCAGGTATCATACCTGAATGAAACATCATGCTGAAAGGATGTCTTCCGCCCTCACAGGTGGCCTGCCTTGTAGGTGCAACACATACATAAATACAGATGCTTGGTTTTACAAGTGAACTGTACCTGTTATGGGTCACATTAAAGGCTAGAAGAGGTGTGGACTGTCATATTGTGGTCCTAATTAGTATGTAACAGGAACACCTTGCATCTTAAGAGGGGTGTGTACACAATTTATATCCACTGTATACCAGTAATGTGCCATGCATGACCTTACCTTAGGCCATTTGTCCAGCACAATTTGCTGGCCTCTGTCCAGATGTCTTGACACTGACAAGTTGTGATGTATGCTGCAAGAATGTTGAATTCACATCAGATAGGCCCCAGTGGTGACCACTGTGATTCAATACAGTTAACCCCAGCACATGTGGACATGCACAACAAGCAATATAGCTGTTACATAAAGCAATATGGCTATTACTGATGGTTGTGTGCATGGTAAATTGCATGCGCTTCACATGCCTGGGGTATTGCCAGGCAACAACAGAACAATGTTATACTCACCAGCTTCTGGCTTCCATTCCATATGCAGACCAGAGGGTCCTAGGTAGTTGTGAGAGGGAGTTATTCTCAGCAGATGCACATGTGGCCTTGGTATAGGATGGATGCACATGTCTGCACATCTACAGTACTAACCACAATAATACACAATGTCCTGTCCTCACCATAGATGTTCACCTCTGTGCATTAGAAAACCCCATCCACAACTGAAATCGGACCTGACACATGCATGTAGATACAACAAAGATACATGTATGTCTAATACATTAGTGTACTAATCCCCACTGGGCCCTTACCTGCACACTCCTCATCCAGTGTGTGTGTGCAACCCACGTTCACAATGCATCATGGCTAGTGCGATCGGGTGTGGCCCAAGTGTGGTGAAGAGTTCATCGTGGGTGTCACTGGGGGCTGGATGGCTGGGCCCCTATTTGTGGCTAGCCAGTCCGTCATTACAGCAGCAGCCCATTGATGGGCATTGCATATGAGGTCGGTGGCCTGATGCTGCACATGCTCATAAGTTCTGCTGTGCAGGCTGGCATCATTTACCCTGTTGACCACACTGTTCCACAGGGCAGTCCTCTCCCACACATCTTCTGCTCTAAGTCCACATGACAGGGCATAATGTCCAATCACATACTGTGTGATGATGTTTGTTTCCCCAAAAGAGAATGTAGGTAGGCAAGCACTCTGCATGTTACCTGGAAGACATAAACAAGAAAAGGTCACAGAACCTCATACGGTTGTCAAAATGCACATCAACAGTGGATATTACTTGCAAATAATCCAGACTACACCGAAACCTTCCAAGCTATCATGGCTATAGAAGCTTGCATTACATGCCTGTCCCTGAGCTATGTTATTCCCCTCAATGTTGGACACTTGATTGCATAATCCTCTATCCTCCATTCATTTCTGTGTAGAGGGTTGACAGTGGTCATCTTCCATGTGGATGGTGTGTGTATGGTGGCAGGTCTGTGTTTGACTGTGGTGTGTGATGGAACTCTGAGCACATGCCTGAGTTCATGTAGGAGACAGACAGTGATGTTATTATGCCCCATGGAAATATACTGTTGTTGCCATCAGTAGGCAATATGTATATGGTCAACATTGCTGAGGGGAGGAGTGTGGTTGATGTGCATATCTTGATGTACAACTGGGATGGACAGGGTGGCAATGTTCCTACCTAACCTGTGTGATGCAGGTTGCCTATATCCATGGCATGTGTGTATGAGGTCTTCTTTACCCACAGTACAGGGTGAATTGTGTTGCTTCACCTGAGACTTACAACATATGTGGATACACATTTGCAATTGTCCTTGGTGGTATGGGTATGTCCGATTCATAGTCATAGTCAGCCTTACAGGACATCACCTGTGAACTTACATGCTTGCCCAGATATAGGTGGACTTGCTTCAAAGTTGTTGCCTCACCTATGTGTCTTTGTACAGGCAATGTAGCAACTTATTATGTGGTTTGTGTATTGCTGCTGTCCACCAAAGGAGATTACACTACCTTGGTGAAGGCTGGATATACTGGTCAGGTATTGCTTTGTCCATATAGCTACAGTGGTTATAAAGGGTACACACCCCAATACACAGCCTTGTATTTGTGCAATTGGAACATGACACCACAATAACTCATTTTATAACAACTTCCACCTGTAGTGTGACCTATAGAATGTACAATTCAACTGAAAACATAACAATCGGGTCTGTGAAAACATATGGAAATAATACTCAGTACAATAAGCCAGTTGAATGAGTGTGCACACCCTTAAACTGATATGTTGTGGATGCACCTCTTGAGATGGTTACAGCATTTATCCATCTTGGTCTGGACACTAACATCATGGCACATCTTCACTTGGCAATAGTTGGTCACCTTCCTAAAAAACACCTTTGATTGCATTTCAACGGAATTGTACAGGTTAGGGGTCACATAAATATGAGAAACATTATGAAATGATCTTTTGTGGTCCAATTGTCATACAGCACACATACATGGCAGTCTAACAGGGGTGGCACACTTGTGATATCCACTGTATATAGGTGTTGATATAGCTGGTAGCTGTAGGCATGGACAGAGGGTCATAACACAGGTGGGCAATTCTCTGATTAATACCTGAATATCATGCCTACTCTAGTACCCATATCAGTGTCAGGGCAATGCAACAACTGGTAGCTGTACACATTTCTGTCTGTTGTATGCCCTGACACTGATATTACACACATGTGCAACATGCACAACCTATGTACCTGAATGCTTGAAACCCATGTGATTTAGTTTTGTGCCTTCCAGCTAAACATAAGCATGCATACATATGCTCAGGGGATACCTGGTATACATTTCTGTTGTATGTTAGTATGGCACACTGTAGTTACAGTCTTGCCACTCAATCATACTTCTCAACCTGTTACAGCAGTATGTCTGGACATATAAATACATTTTCCCTACTGTTGAATGACTGTGCTGCATGATATGTTTGAAAAACATCAGACATATCTATAGCTCAGATGGCTTAGTGGTAAATTGCTATGGCTATGGTGTGCAGGGTCCTGGGTTCAAGACTTGTAAGGGCTGATTGTTTTGTTGCTGGGCAGAACAAGGGTTATTGGATATAGAGTGATTAAGGCACTTTTAAGCAGTTGTAAGCACATTTGCTCGGGTTTGCAAGGTGGTAAGCAATGCCAATTTCCAGTTAAATATGCTTACAGACAGTTAGCCTTAAAAGTGCTTAATCTGTGTAGACATTGTTTAGCACAGTGCAAACAGGCTTAATCCTGCTTACCACTGCTTAGAACAGCTTACTCCCACTTACCCCCATGCTAATTTCTTTAGAAAAAAAGGGGTGATAGGAAAGTGGTGAAAAGGGGGCACAAAGAGGGAAAGACAATAGGGAAAGTAGCTAGGGATGTGCAGAATGGGATTAAGGAAGGTCCATAGCTGTCCATTTCTTCTACAGCAACAGCTGTGCATATATATTGAATTTAGAGGTATATTTGGACACTCAAACTCCTGAGAGAGGGGTGAGGACAACAATAAAGTGTTGTGAAGCCAAGTAGACCAAATTACATGTGTTCAGTAGACACATGTACAAAATGGATAGCTATGTATGGGGCAAAATTTTGGGGGGGACATATTGCCCTTTTTTTTTAAAGTGAGAGTGGGATGTTGGGGAAGGATAGTAGGTATATTTGGAGAGGTAGGCTGAGTAGGAAGACAAATAAGACAGACAAGACAGCATACAGGGGTGGTATATGACACATGTGAGGGGTAAACACTTTGGACGGGGAGGGATGTTTGGAAATCAGAAGCCCATGAGCCCCCAAATGGAAACAATGGGACTGAGGTTCCTACCCATGGGCAGTCACCACTGCAACTTTATGGCCACGAAGGTGGCTGTGCTGGGGGCTGGACAGGAGGGGCAGGCTGACCCTATAATTGCACCACACGGCCCTCAAACTGGTGTAGCAGATCTCCAAACTCCTTTTGGAGCTCGCTACGCACCAATCCCCGGACCTGGCTTTGGGTGATGGTATCCTGTCCATGCCCACTCCCTGGGGGGACGAGCCCCATCCCCTGAGTCAGTTTCACCCAAAGGTGGTGCAGGACCAGCACACGAGGAGGTCCTGGGGTGGGTCCCAGACGTGCAGGGGCCCAGTGCCAAAGCCAGATGAGGTGGAAGAGGTGGGTCTGCTGGGACCAGCCTTCCCAAACGTGCTATGGTGTTGCAGATTTAGAACATATGTGAGTTAGTAATAGTCAACACAATCCAGGACTATTTATAACAGCATACATAGATATTCCCATTAACCCAAAACAACAGATTTGGAACAGTTGCATAGCAAACAGAACACATGCATATATGGAACCACAGTGGCCATTACAACAGCATGCAAGTTACATTGATAGCAACAGGCCACCAATGATAGTATTTCAACATGGAACATTAATGAAAACAGATTTAAATATTTGTTGAACAATAGGACATATGTCCCAACAGTAAGTTTGGTGTAAAACATACCCATTGATTTGTGTGTTTAGATTATTGTTGCAGATATGGTGGGGGGGTGTCAATTAACAACTTGTATATCCTTGCAGTACTCGCAACTTTAATGATCATTGCTATAATTGTTACTCTACAGGTATTATTACAATACCATGTGGCCTTGGTTTGGGCAGTGGTATGTTTGTACACAGTGTATAATTCAGCCATCTTATACCTACTTTCTACTTCTCTTACCTGGAAGACCTGTGGGAGAAATGTTTGTTAACACTACCTGGCTGTTTCTACACATATTCACAAAATCATAGTTGAAATTATGCATACAGCTTACTACCACTCCTGGGATTCACATCATGGCTGTGTCTGCTAAAAATACAACAATTTATGTTTCATCAGTGAGCTATTGAGAAACTGCTGTCTCTTCCTTCAATGTTTTCTGTCTAGGTCTCTCTTGGTTGTACAATCTGACCTTGTAATTACAACATTCTTATACAGACATTCCTAGACATATTTTTTATGTAGCACAGTGTGGGAAACAGTGGTTAACACAACATTACTATTCAGATATCAGATCTTAGTGAATGCAACATGTCAAGCCATACAATACCAGCGTAAACACAACCAGTCCAGGATTTAGAACTTTATTGCCAGGCAGTTACAGTTCTCTTACCTGGAACACCTGTAGGGGGGATGCTTGTTAACACTACCAGACTGTTTCTACACATATTCACAAAATCCTAGTTGAAATTATGCATACAGCTTACTACCACTCCCAGGATTTGAACCATGGCTGTGTCTGCTAAAAAAACAACAATTAGCATTTCATCAGAGTGAGCTATTGAGAAACTACTGTCTTTTTTTTCAATGTTTTCTGTCTAAGTCTCTCTTGGCTGTACAATCTGACCTTGTAATTACAGTATTTTTATACAGACATTCCTAGACATATTTCTTTATGTAGCACAGTGTGGGAAACAGTGGTTAATACGACATTGCTATTCAGATATCATATCTTGGTGAATGCAAAATTTCATGCCATACAATACCAGAGTAAACACAACCAGTCCGGGATTTAGAATTTTATTGCCAGGCAGTTACATTTTTATTTAAATATGACCTATATGGGACTATTACTGTCATAGTGTCTAGTTTATTTAGTACAAACCATACACATTTTTTATACTGCCAGGTGACATTCTACTACTTTGTATTTATTTGGTATGGCTACTACAAGCAGGATTGTTACTCACCAGCCTTGCGACGCAGCCTTTGCAACCTACTGGCATGGGCTTCCTGGTCCACAGCCCGCTCAGCTGGAGCTGTAATGAAAATAGAGAAACATTTAGGCATACCTATCCATCGCATACACAGGCTGGACTTTGGTAAACAGTTATTGGTATGAATACTTACACACTGCTGGGACATCACTCCTCTGTCTTGCTTCTTGGACCCACTGTTTCAAGAGCTCCCTCTTCCTCCATTATAAGTCAGCATAGTGGTGCTGGACCTGCTCACCAGACTGTGGGATACCAGTGGCACTGGTGAGATCATGGACGAGACTTTCCCAGGCTTCCTCTTTATATTGGGAGCCCTGGTACTGGTCCTGCAGCAGTCTCACATCATGATTTTTTACCAGGAGTCCTACCATGACCTTGGACTCCTGTATGCCCCAGTGCTGCGCCCAAACACACATGCCCTCTCCAACACGTGCCATACTGCCTGCAGTGGGGAGTTACAACCAGTTATGAGCTGTATTTCCACCTGCAGGATTTAAATACGGCCGATTTCCCACCCTTTGCCATGCTTGGACAGTTTTGAATATGCTGAGCTAAGCTAAGCTATAGGCAAATCTGCTTAGCTAAGGTTGGCAGTGCTTAAAGGGGGAGGTTCTGCACTGCTTACCAATGAGCAAATCCACTTAGCTGGGCTACTCATTGCTTGGCATTCATATGTACACAGTGCTTACACCCAGTCAGCATAGCTGTCCAATGCTTAGCATTGCTTATGTTTTATTTTATTGGACTACCACCTGTATGTGATTGATTCATCATTCATTACATAATATAAATTTGTTTACCTTCCCTGACATCCCCCAATGTGCTGCAATTACATTTATTCTTGTGTGACTATACTGTATGGGACACTTGTGTTTATATGGGGGTTTCACTACTTTATTACACTGACACCTCACACCTGGGCCTAATACACTACTCTGGTTGAGAAATATAAGTTACTTCCTACATAAATATACAAAAAAGTAAAACTGTAATGTTTACACATGTAAAATGGAAATGGCTTTGGTGAGGCTCAAACTGTGAATGACGGCATGCAAGGTATACGCTCTGCTACATTATTGCACTTATGCTTATGTTGTATGTCTATTGCTATTTAACTTATCTTGCCATTTCAGCTGGGTTAAGCATAGCTAAGCAACTGGCACACCCGCACAGCTATGTTTAAACTTTATTGCACATGTGAAAAAAATGTATTTGTTATGTTTTTTTACTTTGTACCCTTCAGAATATCCATGCTAATTCTAAACCTGTTATTGACCAGATTTCTTACTCTGACGGGTTGTGAGGTGTGTGTTTTATACTTCATACCCTTCCAACAATTCATGATAATGCTAATCCTGTTATTCTATCAACTTTCTGGGTTTGTGGGGACAATTTGTCCTTTATAGCTTTGACCAGATTTCTTACTTTGACGGGTCGTGAGGCGTGTGTTTTATACTTCATACCCTTCCAACAATTCATGCTAATGCTAAACCTGTTATTCTATCAACTTTCTGGGTTTGTAGGGATAGTTGTCCCTTATGGCTTTGTCCAGATTTCTTACCCTAATGGGTTGGGAGGTGTTACAAGCAATCTCGCTCTATTTAAATTGCCGCATGGCAATTCTGGTGTGCAGGGGGCATGTGTATTGTGAGAGCACTGCTCTCAGACACAGCTCCTGCACTCATACACAAAACTGTGTCCATATTACAGCATGGCAGCCCACCTTCATGAATATGCATGGCACGCTGCCGTGCTGCACGGGAACGATCCCTTCTGTGCAGGAATAAGCTATTCCTGCACGGAAGTTTACTGAATCCAGGGGACTGTATTTCTGAGAAGCAACACTGTTTGCCACAAACAAATGTCCTTATTATTTCAAAAATATTACAAAGAAAAAGGTGACAAGAACTATTGCATAAAGAAGCAGAGTATGAACCACACTGGCAATAAATGTAATACAGGCATGTTGCCAATGCATAGGGAGAAGTACAGTGTTTTTGTCCCATATTTTATACTATCTTATGAAATAAAACAGAACCGTCAGAGTGAACAACAGTTTTATACAGTGCGGAAAACACATCAGCTTATCATCTTCAAAATGGTGTGACACCAACAAATAATAAAAAACAGAAATAAAGAAACACCATATCAATAAATGTAAAACTAAATTACATTTGGAGAGAGTCTGAAAGAGCAGTAGTGTTCAAAACCTGTTGGACACATTCTCTTAGATATCTGTAAAGAGAAAGAGTGAACAACAGTCCAACAAGATACTGTTATGTAGCACCTGCATGGCAGTTACTTTTCAGTAACATGCCACAGACATAACCAGACTACCTTACAAACTAAGTGAGTGAGTGAGTGAGTGAGTGAGTGAGTGAGTGAGTGAGTGAGTGAGTGAGTGAGTGGGTGAATGAATCAGACAGTCAGCTTTGCAAAACATGGTTATGCACAGAGAGTTCTGTGTCACATGGTGTTGAAATAATGATTTGTGGGATATTACTGCTAGGTCTATATGTGTGTGTGTGTGTGTGTGTGTGTGTGTGTGTGTGTGTGTGTGTGTGTGTGTGTGTGTGTGTGTGTGTGTGTGTGTGTGTGTGTGTGTGTGTGTACGCGTGCATGCCTGCGTGTGTGCGTGCGTTTGTGCATGTGGGGTTTTATGGTAGTTGGGACACAAATTTAAAGCATGATGTTATAGCATATGATAAGCAAAAAAAAGGCCTAAGACCTAATACTTCTTTCCATGGCAGGAATGTTCACGACAAATCATAATTGTTTAAATAACTCATGAGTGTATAGACTGAAATTTAGCTGTTGCATTACAGAATCCCACATTTGACTTTGAAATTTCTCACAGACCTTTGAGAACACACATGCCAGAGCAGCATGCCACTTGTTTCTGCCGAGCTGTTCCTATATCTGGTAAATAAATTAGCAGCAACACATAGCACAGTAATATGTGTAAAGAAAACAGAGGGAAAGAAAGCAGCAGTAAAACTGCAAAATTCACGTCTCCAAGACTCCAACTCATTTGCATCTTGCAGTATGTTAACTCATACAATGTGATCATAGCTAGGCAATGCTCAAAGGAGAAAAAAACAGCATGTAAGCAATGACTCACAAAAAGTCTAAAAAGAAAGATGCCAGCACTTGGGACACTCTTATAACTGGAAAGCATTAATATTTGTGTAGTTACTGAAGTATGGTTTCAATGCAACATGAGTGCTCCCACTATACCTGGGTGCCTATTTCACCTTTATTTACTATGGGGAAGCATGTGTATTTGTCAGAAACACCATCAACTCATATCAGATTATCAATGTTCCTAAGTTAAAGCTCCAAGAGATCCAAATCACCCTAAAAAATTAAACTATTACTTTATTGCTAGCTTTTGACCCCATTAATGCCCCCAGAGATTATGGAAATTAACACCATCAGGAGGGTTAAATATCAAGCCAAATACCTTCTTGCTAAGGGATGTCAATTACACAAGCATTGATTGGTGTACTCATACATACGAAAATGGATATGCTCAGCATTTCCAACACTTTCTTACTATCAATGTAGTGGAACAAATTGTAAAACTGCTTACTAGTGGATCTAACATCCTTGATATGCTCCTTACTTTTGTAGTAATCACCAGTACCTCACAGCACATCTCCTCATCCCTGATTAAATCTGATCACAAATCAGTCATCTTCTCCATCAGATCTAGTGTAGCACCCCACCACCAAATGAGATCATCTTTAAGAACAAACTTCATCTGTAGAAGACCTAAGCAAAATTTCCAACAATCCCCTGAAAATGGACCCACATGAGAGGGCTACTGCATTCTCCTTTGACTTTTACCAACACATAAGCAGATCCATAGAAAGGTCAGTTCCATCTGCCCTAACTAAAAGGTAAATTTAGGAATAAACCTCTATGGCGAAACTCGCATATCAAAACGCTGTATATAAAAGAAGGAAAACAAAAAAAGTTGGAAAAAAATCACTACCTTCACTACCTCAAGACCATACTGAAACATAACAGTAAGAACTTAAGAGCAAAATATAAAGCTGAATACTAGTATAAGGTCACTACAAGCTCATAACACAACTACAAATCTTTCATCAGTTATGTCAGGAAATTAAGTAATAATGTCCAACAATCCATTGAGCTCATCATAAAAATATCACAAATTCTGATCCCAAGGATATAGCCTATATATTAATAGATAAATTTGGTGCTAACCACCCCACTTCCCTAAATTGTTTTCCTACTCTGAAAATTTAGTTTCCAATGAAGTCTCTTTGAAACAAGTCTCAGAATCTCCATCAAAGACTAAAATTGTAACTTCCATATGACCAGACAACATGCCAGGCTGCATTCTCATCAGTACCAAGTATGTACTGTCTGAGACTCCACTTAAGCTGTTCAATCTCATCCTATTCACAGGGTTTGTGTAGATGAACAGAGAACATCTACTGTGACTTCCTTACACAAGTGCAGCCCATCTACAGACCCAGGTAATTATAGGCCCTTCAGACTCACCAGTCTTATACTAAAAGCCATGAAACACGTCACAGTATAATTCATTCATGCAACATAGTAAAAACCAATTCAACCTTAGTCCACACTGCTTCACCAACTTGTTTGAATAAGACTTCCAGTGCTGAAGATAACAGGCAAAATGTTTATTCCATCAAGAAGACCAAAAAAATAAATATGTAAAAGCCAGTAAATACACAATAATCCAATCTCCCAATAGCAGTAGTCAGAGTGGTAAGCACTTTCGTCCAGGTAAATCCTGGACTTTATCAAATCTAGTGCTTCACCACTGTGACTGCTGAAATACCTTTACTCATTAGCACAATCAACTAACTCAGTTGGTAAACACCTAATTAACATTGCAAAAACATTTTAACCCATGAATTGCATATAAAAAATACACTTGTAAAAAATGGATGAAAATAAAACATTATTAAAAACAATGTGTTGCATTACACCTGTAAAAGTAAATGAATAAAACACTGGCCAATAAACTGTCATATCAGATATTAACGTTTTTACATAAGTTTGAGGTTATCTCTTTCAAAACTGGTACCAGGGAAACATGTTCATTTATACCTGGTAAATAAGTGGCTCCCACCCTCAGTTGTCATTTAATTTCACTGCTACAAATCCTGTTACCCCATTCCCCTCCCCGGGGAGCCTTAGCAACAATTTCTAAAATCCCATACTTAAACTTAACCTGCCTGGGACATGTCAATGTGTGTTTGTAAAGGAAGTTGTTCGTGTTTTTATTTTCAATGACATATAGGTGTTCATAAATACGCTTATGTATTGCCCTCTCAGTTTTGCCAAAATAAAACCCTTGGCATCCTTGACAAACACACAAGTAAACCAATCCCTTACATCCACAGTTGCAATGAACTAAATGTGCCCTAGTCCTAAATTCACCTACCATCAAAGTTGTTTCCTCTAAAATAAATGAGCAGTATCTACATGATCCACATTTCCTGGTCCCTTTACCTCTATCATCCTGGGATAGGGGGTGTTCCAAGTAATACTTAATACTGGGCCCTACTTTGTGTACTAAAAAAGGTGATGCCCCCACAATGTTGAACACCTCACTGTTACCTTCCAAAATGATCCAGTTTTTGAATACAATTTTCCGTACAGTCTGTCCCAAGGGGCCAAAATATATGACCATGGCATTAGAAAAATTACCATCCTGTTTCTGTTTGAACTCCTTAATAGACTTCGCACTACCCAATAGGGGTGTAAACTCCCCCCCCCACATTCTTCCAAAACCTCCCTGGCTAGGGTCTGAACCAAGTCCATTGGGTAACCCCTGCCCAAAAACATCTGTGTCAGGTTATCTAATTCAGCTTTGTAATCCATCAGGTTTGAACAAATTCTAGTGCCTCTAATCATCTGTCTTCTCACCAAAATTTTCTTAATATAAAAGGGATGTTTACTGAAAAAAAGCCAGAAAACTATTGGAGTATGTGGGTTTGCAAAATACTTTGGACATAAATTGCTCCAAAACTAAATTTTTAGAAATTGTAACGTCGAAGTAATCAATACTGTCTGTAGAAAAATGATGAGTGAACCTGAAATAGGGGTACACCTGACTGATGTAATCAAAAAAGCCATTCACCACTGACTCCGCCCCTTTCCATAGAACAAATATATCATCCAGGTAATGGAGGTATACAATCCAATCCGTCTCAAACCAGAATTGAAAACAAACCTCCTCTCCCAGGACACCATGACTAAGTTGGCAAAAATGGGGGCATTACTTGACTCCATTGCCACTTCTTTCTGTTGTCTAAAGTACTCGTCCTCAAAGGTTATGTAGTTGTTTTTTTTAAATTACTTCCATTACTTCCACAACAAAATGGATAATCCCTCCATCCAAGCTGGTGTTATCACAAAGGGCCTCATGGGAAAGTTCAAGTCCTAAATCATGGGGTATAGAAATAAACAAGTCCACAACATCAATAGTGGAAAAACATGTTGTTATACCAAAATATGCCTTTTTAATATTAGTTAAAAAAATCCCATGAATCAATTCAACATTCATTGAGATGAGGAAGGGGGCGCATAGTGCTCTTCGGAAGTCGGTTAACAAAAATACCCAGGGAATAAATAGAACTATTGTGGGCGGCCACAGTCAATCTGTATGCAGGATGATCCACATTTTAATGTACTTTGGGAATACCAAAAACCATAGGGATGTAAGGATGTTCATTAATCAAAAAATGGTAAAGCTCTTCATTAATTGCCCCCTGTAATAAACTGTCCTCCATGAAAAGTTGTATCCACCTGTGGGCAATGTGAACCTGATTAAGAGAGATCGCTTCATACTGATCAGTATCATTCAGCATATTCGATGTGTCATTGACCTAGTCATACTTGTCTAGAATAATCCCTCCCCCCTTGTCAGGTTTCATGATTCTCAAATTGTCAGATGACCTCAGAATTCTTAATAATCCTTCTTCCTCCCTGTCTAAGTTGTAATATATTTTTTTCTGGGAGTTATAGGCCTGATAAATCTCCCTGGTGCAAACCTTTTCAAAACTAGACAGGGTAGGATGTAGGGGGGGAGGTTAAACAAACTTTTCTTCTTGAAAAGTCCTTGCCTGCCAGAGTCATGTCCTTAAAGAGTAGGTTAAAATTCAGTTTCCTAAGGTAAAATTAAAATTTGATTAAAACCTTAGAGATATCAAATTTCCTGTTAGGAACAAATTTTATTCCCCTCTTGAAAAGGGAAAAATGGGTCTTAGTTATAATCTGGTCTGTGCAGATGAAAATGTTGAAACCCAGATAGCTCAACATTTTCCCTCCAAAGGAAGTAATGATGGGTTCATTGCCATCATCTGACTTCAGTACCTGCTCCCCCTGTTGTTCCTTCAGTAATTCCTCTGAACTCTCGATCTCTGTCCTTTCGGCGTGCCCTGCTGTCCTAAAACATTGTTGTGCTTGTTTTGATTCCTATTAAAGATCCTTTCAAACCTCCTTAGGGGTGGGTAACTCTGTTCAAAAACTTCTTCTTCCTCTTTAAAAAATTGTTGCATTGCCACATCATTAACCCCATCCCCACCCTCAAAGCCTACTGAATCTGTTCCTGCATCCATGACTCTCCACCTTTCCCACACTAGTGGAGGGATCCAAGTATCTTTTAGCTAGTGGGTAGGCCATTTTTTGTTTATATTCCACTTTTTCCCTTTTAAGTTTCCTTTGCTTCCTAACGTTCTCCCTGGCCTGTTCTTCAATTTTGTCAAGCACATAATCATACTAAGTCTCATATCTAATAAAATTCACATCAGACTGTATTTCATCATTAAGTACATTAATATCATCAAACAATACATTAATTTTCGAGGTAATAATCCTAAGGATGAAGTGCAACAGTTCCATGCATGACGATCAAACATGGCTAATAATTCTTCAAGTTTCAGCTGACCTACAGAAATCCTGTTAGGGAATTTGTAAGTTCTCAGCCCTTTTGGAACTCTGTGTAGTCTGAAACATTCTTTGAGATGCGCGTTGTCAATCTGTAGGCCACGTACCTTTCCCATTTTAATCTCAAATTTTTGTAACTTGTTGTTCAAGTCCTTTGGTTTAGCTGGTCACTCATTGTTCATGCAACTTAATTGATCTAGAAACCCATCAGTTTTTCTTTTCAGCGGCAACCCCTGTTTCCTGAACCTACTAAACTTCTTTGGGAATGCTGTAGGGGCTGTTGATAAGTTGTTACAAAGTGCACGCTACCTTTCTCAAGCTGGCTAGAGGTTTTGATACTGTTCCCCATGCTATTATTACTGAAAAAAATTAGATAAACTTTGTGTCAACCACAATATTGTCCATTGGATTGCAATCTGGCTATCAAACTGACCCAGGATATAAATGTTGTTGTTACCCTCCTTGAAAATAAAAGTGTAACTAGTATGGTGCCTTAGGTTTCAGAGCTGGGTTCTCTCATCTTTAGCAATTATGTTGCAGACATCCAAGTCAATATTCCAGATGTGTGAGGTTATCCCAGTTTGCTGACTGCCACAAGCTGGGTGTTATTACCCACTCATCCACTGATAATAAACCTCTCTAGCAAGAACTGGAATATCGTACCTGGTGCACCAAAAACAGTGTCAAGCTAAATACACAAAAGTGCAGCATAGCAGCATTTGGCAAAAAGCTACCCTTCCTTCATAAATTATAAATGATAGCATTCTTTGAACAGACACAGTCATTAGAGACCTGGATGGATACTTAGGTGGACAACTCTTCTTCATTTGATTATCACACTTCTGTCATTTTTAAACACCTTTATTGAATTATCATTTGTGTCATTGGCAAACTTAATATTTATATAAAAGTATAAAAATAATCAAACCATATTAACAAGTTCACATTTACGAACAGTATACATCACATATATTGTTCTATACAATATAACCAATTCAGCATTACATAAACTGTTCAATTTCTGCCTTCTCTTAAACATCATTCCTCCTCCAAAACATTTTCTGCAGTATTGTTCCCACAGCTACCATTTTTTATGTAATTTGCTCCTATCTTTTTCTTAAAGAGCCCATTTCCTGTTCTTTTATCTCTGTTACAGTATTCACTCTTTCAAGTATGGTTGGTTTAGGCTTTGATTTCCATTTTCTAGTAATTGCTTTTTTTGACAGCCACCAGAATTAAACTTAGCAATGCCTTACTATGTCTAGGCAATTCAGATCTTATATCCCAATTCAGAAATGTCATTCTTTAGTTAAACTCATTTGCTCATCCAGTATTCCTGACAGTGTACTCTATAGGGAATTTTTAAAGTTTGCCAACTCATTACACTCCAAAAACATATGATCTCAGGTGCCTTTCCCCCATTACACCTCCAACATTTGCCATATAACTGAAGAAAAAATATTTGGAGTCTCTTTGAGGTCTAAATCCACTTAAGCAAACACTTCCAGGCAAAAATTCTAAATCTTTTAGACTTTATTGCATATTTTGGAGCCATGCACATATCCTTCCATTGTTTCTTTTAAATTGCTTATTTAATCTCAATCTTTCTAAACTCATGCATATTATTCAGGTACTCCCTTACTTGCTCTTTAGCACTTTGCAATCATGCCTTTTGTTGTTCTCTCAGATTCCCCTTATTCTGTAATACTTTAACTTTTGTCAGCTCCTCTAAATAATTTTTGTTAGTTCTTAAGAATATCTCTTTTTCTTTTATGTTTACTCTATTTTTAAATTTCATTTTATCCCACTCACTAACTAAAACTTCTGGAGTACTTTCTATCTTCCCTAATAACTCCTGAATAATTTCCACTACCCATTCCTTAAATTCCTCTCTTTTAACAAGTAGGTGTGGAAGCACAAGTGTCTCATTTTTTCATTATTACCCTGCATTTTCATCTTAGTAATTACTGGTGCATGATCTGAAACAGTTATTAGATGTGTGTCAAAGTTCTCAATTAAATGCACATGTTCCTGTAAGATATAATTTCTGTCTAGACTAGTCCAGTTATTGTGCCCTGGGGAATAGTATGTACTGGCATTGCCTTGGGGAATAATATGGACTGGCATTGCTCCTGTGCCAAACCTGACTGACAACATATCTATAACTCTCTCACCATACTGTCCACTCCCTACCACATTTTCTCCCTCTCCTCAGTGTTACTACTGCTCATAATATATATATATATATATATATATATGGATCTAGGACTATTGAACGAAAGTTCAATAGTCCCAATCCACAATAACTGAGCACACTTTAACGAAAGTGCATTCAGCAAAAAAGCGCTTTCGTTAAAGTCCATTCCAAAAAAAACAATAAATCTTCTTTTATGCAGGAGGGCAAGCCCCCCTGCACCCCCATGTGGGGGGGCTGTGCTCCCCACACCCCCCTACTTTTATATTTTCACTCCAAGGTTGCACTACAGTGGGGAAAAGGGAATTCTCCCTTAACCACACAGTAGTGCGACCGGCACAACCAGGATACATACCCGAAAGAGCTGCTTCGGTGAACAGCACTTTCGGTTATGTATGTTCAGTGATTTCTGCTTCAGCAGAAAATGCCGTCAGGGATCTGTACGGATCCCATATATGTGTATATATATATATATATATATATATATATATAGAGAGAGAGAGAGAGAGAGAGATATAAAATCTCATTTGTTCATAACTATTATTTAATATGTACACACTACTAATTTTATTATTCTTGCAGTGATCTTTACTGAAATGCTTATGTGATTTTCTTTTTTGAACTTGTATTTACTAGAAAACAGTATTGAATACTTCTTTGTATAGACTAACTGGATGATGTGTATTTTGTATCTTACTATATGTATACTGTTGTACTATCTAATTATTATAGTTTGCTTATATTTCTGTGGACCTTTTCTCCCCGGGCCTCTGCTAAAAACGGGCTTCTAGCCCAGTCGGACTTTCCTGATAAACTAATGTAAATAAATAAATAAATAAATGTAAATTCTCTCCAAGATCTTACAATTGAATTCACTTCTTCCATAACAAATATTTTCATAAATATCTTCAGAAATCTACCTTCTTCTGTTATATTTTCTCTTCTACACCTCTCATTGCTGCAAATCAAATTCCAGTCCCCAACTATAGGTAATGTTGCCTGTTGAAAGCTGATTATTTCTCCCCATTTTTTAAGCTCCACAATAGCAGTTTTAGGTGGAATACAAAATACATGCCAGTAGTCCCTTACCCCCACAAAACTGTCATTATTATTATTATTTTTTGTTTGTTTCTTCCTCTATCACTATTGGAGCTCCTCTAGCAATTAATATAAATACTCCTCTTTTCATTTGTTCCTGATATTCTGCCAAATATCCACACTGAAATCCTTTCTTTATAAAATTCACATGCCAAGTTCTATCCAATTATGTTCCATGCAGTATTGCTATGTGCACTCTGCATTTCTTAATATAACTAAATATCTTTTCCTTTTTGTCTGTACCTGTGAAGCCAATCACATTTCAAGATTATATGAAAGTGTTGCCATTATGACAAGAAGTAATTATTCCCACCTATTATAGATGACAGCTTTTTTACATATCTGTTTCCATATGATGAAATTTGATGCTTTATGCATATTTTTTTTTCTAATTATCAATATTGGAACCTATGTCACATTTTACACAACTTTTTGTTTTAATGAAAACTCTCAAACCAAAAACCAAACACACCCCCAGAACACCCCTATAACCTGTTAATTTAATGCAAACACACAAAACTATGTACATAATAATAAATAATAAAGTTTAACCAAGCTAACAGGAACAATTGACCCAAACAGACATCTTCAGACACAGGCCTTAATTAACATAAAGCTGAAATTATCCATACTAAACTAAATGTTATTGCCTTTTTCATTGACTCATTGGTGCCTGTTCTTTTCTTTTTTGTCTTTATTCCCCTCCAAGATGTGAAAAATGACTTGCATGCTCTGCAGAAAACATTAAGTTCTCTTTTTCTTGATGGCTCATTTTTGTTGGACAAACTTTTGCATTTCCTTCTTAGCTTGCTCTTCTTCAAAAATGACTTTGATCCTACAGGAAAAAAATACTTTGAAGACAACTGGATATAGCAGTTTAAATCTGACACCTGTCTTTTGACATTTCCTGATTGCTGGAATAAATGTGTTTCTCTTCTGCCTATTATACAGTGAGTAACCATTTTCCAGAAACACTCTACTGCCTCCATCTTTTAATACTTTGCCCTTTTCCCACAGTTTGTCAGGATCAACTCTTTCTGCTGGTAGGTTTGCATCTGTTCTTGGCTGCTTTCTCATGGTGAGGTTTGGTGCATACACATGGTGTGCCCTTTCACTTAACAGTTCCTGCTGTGGAATACTAGTCCATCTGCTTATTTGTGCATTCAGAAAATTAATGCAGTCTGTTCCTTCTAGTTTCTCTGGTACAGCAGAAAACCTCAAATTGTCCCTACGTGCTCTGTGCTCTACTTCTATCATTTTTTTTAAACATCTGTTCCTGTGCATTCTCATACTCAGTTAGCCTTTTCTTCATTTCAGCTTCTAATTTTTGCAGTTTTATCAACTCATCTGAAAATCTGTTTAATGCTTATTCCATTTTTATCCAGTCCCTTGTTATTTGAGTTGATACACTCCTTCAGTATTTTGTTAATTTTTTCAGCTCTGGGAGTATACGACTTATTTTTCCTCTGGATTGCTGGAAGTCATGTCTTGCACCAAAGCTGAATTGAGCTGCTTTTTGCTGAATAGCTGCAGGATTCCTCCCAGTCAGTGTGTTTTCTCTTCACCCTTTCTAGCTGATTTTCTTTCAGGCTCACTTATTTTCTTCTTTGCTGACATCCAAGCAGTATACTTTCTAGCCAGTAACTGAAATTACTAAAAGTGACAGAGTTCCTGACCCTTGTCTTTCAGTTTCTTTTTTCACACTTGGAGAGATGAAGTTAAGCTGTTGATCGGTGTGCAGCCATCTATCCTCAAACTTCATCCATTACCGGGAAATCCCTCCATCTAGACCAGTTTATTTCTAAAGGATCATCTTCAAGATCCAATGAAGTCTTCATGCCACTATACTCTTCCTGTATAAGACCAATCATTGGATATAATGTACCCTTTGGTATGTACAAATCCAAGTATATCAGCTGCCAATTGAAATGTCAACTTTTAAAATACTGAGTGCAGAAAAGCCACAAAAAAAAAAAAATGAAAACCCAGAGAAGGGTGAATCTCAAAAATCATTCCTTAAAACTTAATTTTACAGTCAGAAGGCCCCCTGCATGCCCCCCACACCTCTGAACTTATATATACTAATTGCAAGATCACCATAACTCAGAGAAAAGGGATTGTTCTAAGAAATATCATCTTGGACTCAGTAAGTTCAATCTTTCAGCCATTCAGTCTCTATATTTTGGGGCTTGCTGTAGCAGGTCCTGACATTTCAAATGGTTACCAGCATATCACTGAACTGAAAAGTCCCCAAAGACTTCTAGCAAAGAAAATTAAAAGTCTTCATTCTTCAACTATTCCAGTAGCGTAGCATGGCTCTCCTTATACTTAGTAGCCTACCAGCTGCACCAAGGTGACATAGGCCTCGCTTTACAAACTGTGAAAGACTCAGTCCTATTTGACTTTTGATTTCTTTGCAAAACACAAAGCTTTACAAACTCCCATACTAGGGACCTAAATATATACCAACAAACAAACAAGACTTGGGGAAAGGGATAAGTTTCTTAATCAACATATTCCCAACCTATGGAATAAATTACTACTACAGTTCAAGCAAAGTACTATTTTAGCTACCTTTAATGCTAGTCTTGGCACCTGGATGGCTAGACACAAATTTACATTAGGGTTGTACAGCTCTGCTCTGTTTGGGAGGTGAGCACTATTAAATGCTTGAAAATAATTTCAACCTCTTTTAAACGTGTTCTTGTAAAGGTGTTTATGGCTAGGCATCTTATGGCCCCCATAATCACTTGCCTGATATTGTTCCTATGTTCTTATTGTCATACTTCATCCAAAGAATAGCACCCCCAGAATGGTACAGCTCTCCCCTTCACCACAACCCATAGTGCATTGCAGTGCTAGTTGTGGAATATGTGTACCTAGTGTAGGGATAAAACTCCATCCGAATGTTTAGAGAATCAAAAGTGAGTGTACAGCCTCCTAATCCACTCTGTTACACCAATTACTTGTGTAGCAGGTCTCAGACAGAAAAATGGATAACAGGAATTCTAAATACTCTGCAAAATGACAAAAAATTAAGCTGATCAGACCTTTAGTTATGGCATTTTACAGAACTTAATTTATGTTTTTTTAATCAATAACATTTCTGCAGTGCAGTAACTAGCTAAATAAGAGTCAGCGAATCTTTATTTGTACAGAAAGGAAAGCATTACATTTTTCAGATTAAAAAGGATAGAATGAGAAAAGTTGTGAAGAAAGATCTCACAAGAAAAATAATGCAGTAGGAGTGCACCCTGACCGCATGCATGAGTAGCAGAGTGTTCTTAGAATTATCTGTATACAGAGCACTGCTGGAAAGTCATCAGCAGAATTGAATTATTGGAGTAGATTTATCTATGTAACAGCTTCCCTGGGTATTTGTATTTTGAATATCAGGAAAACAGAAAGCTGATATTTATTTTAGCAATGGTCAAGACTCATGTGCTGCAGTGAAACAGTGGTAGGTAATTATTCAGTTTTGCACGTTGCAAAACTAGTTTTGTCGATAAAACAACAGGTCTTAATTGTAAGCTACAAGAGGGATCTCCCTTCATCAGGAAGATGGAAGCAGTGTGGCCCTTCTTTTTTGCTTTTTCATACTGGTCAATGTGATGTTATTGACCAGCCAAGGTGTGCTGAGTATAAGAAAGAAATGACTGTAATTAGCTCAAGATTCAAAATCAATGGCTCATTCCAGAACAAAGCAGTGTGAAAACTGGCTTTCTTGTAGCCTACCAAGGGGGCACATTGGCCTGCTATGATGTAATTCTTAAATGCAGTTTCAAGTTTTAAGCTTGCACATCTAAGTTCACTAAGAAACTGTGATACATATATTTTTTAACATGAACTAAGACTGAACAATTAATCTTAGTCTGCTGCTGCCAAAAAAAAAATAAAAATTCAGCCTTCCTAAGTCAAGTTACAGAAGCATCACATGGAGACCTCAACTCATAAGCAAAATGAAATGCATTCCATTTACCATACATTGTTTCAATGTAAAGAAGATGATGCAAGTGCAGTTTATGAAATGTACTGAATGCTCCAGAAAGATTGCATACACACCTGACAGATGATATGAAATTCAAAAATTCTAGTACCAATTAAAGTGCGGTTGTGTTTTCTCTCCATAAACACAAACCCTGGAACTGCATCCAAGACCACATGCTATACTGACACATAAAAAGTTACCAATATCGTCTAGGAAGACGTGATTAGAAACAAATGTATGCTTTAATTTACATGTAATGGGATGAAGACCACAGTGAACAAGCTTTCTGCACATGCTGATTCAGGGTCAGTCTTAGGCCAATTGGACCTATTTGGCTCAGTAGGGCCCTGCTCCTAAAATGGGCCCTGCACTATGCTATGACAGGGTGATTATATCTTATGTGGCACAGACGTCTGCCGGAGAGACACTACATCAAAGTGCAAAGCATTTTCCTCTTGGTAGTCTTGGTCAAGTAGCAGTTAGAAGTCTTGGCAGTGGGAGGACAACATTTCTTGTCACGCATTGTACTATTGTCTAGTCCACTGTTATTAGTAAGTGCAAGTTCACACTTCCTGTCAGGCTCACAGTGTCAGCTGTTCACTGCTCATGCTCATAGTAGTCAGTTTCTGTTACTGAGTGCTTAACAGGGCATTCAACCCAAAATTGGTCTGATTAACCATCTAGTTTTGTGACCACTCATGTTACTTTCTCAGAAGATAATACCAGGCTTCACTAAAAAGTGGTAGAGAAGTACTATGCTGTCTTTTGTTTCTCTTGCTACATGTGGTTTATAATTAAGCAATAACCCATGGCTGGGTGTGGGTAATGCTGGATTTACCCATGGTTGGTGTGGTTTGGTCACAAGGGTGAAACCCGAGTGACCAAACAAAGCCAACCATGGGTAAATCCAGCATTGCCCACACCCAGCTGTGGGTTATTGGTATTATACAATGACATTATTTAAGGAAAAAATACTTACTTTTTTTAAATAATGTCATTGCATAATGCCTCTGTGCTGCCCTTCTGCAGTTTTCCGGTATACTGGGGCAGTTCTGATGTACTGAGCATGTGTAAGGGATTTGTGTTCCCATGCATGCGTAGTACATCAGTGCTGTGCAGAGGTAGCAATGGAGAAAGAAAGATCTCCGTTGCTTTTTTAAGATATCTCGTTATGTTATACAAGTGCTTCAACTCGTACAACATAGCAAGATATCTTTAAAAAAATCAACCAAGATCTTCCTTTGTCCGTTGAAAGGAAAATCTCAGTTGCTTTTTTTTAAGATAGCTCATCATGTTATACAAGTTCTTCAACTCGTACAACATAGCGAGATATCTTTAAAAAAAGCAATGCAGATCTTCCTTTCTCCGTTGCTACCTCTGCAGTGCAAAAAAAAAGTAAAAAAAAAAAAAAATCAGGAGATATACTAACAGAAGAAGTCCAGGAGACCGGACCTTTTTCCATTAGTATATTCTCGGATATACAATGGGCATGCTGGTTGGGCTGGCCAATTAGCGTGTTCATCTTTGAATATAAATGGCCAGTTATTGTATAGCTGGTTGTTAATTAATACAATTCCAAGAAATAACTGTGGAATAGTCAGTCTTAGAGATTATAAAAATAAACACTGTAAGCATAAAAATAAATAAATGAATGAATAAATAAAACATACTGTGATGTGTGGTAACGTCTGATCACAGCACTTTTAACAGAATGTTACCAACTCAACTGTATGAGAGAGAAATTCTTGCAGAAGTCACAGATCAAAAGGATCAAAATAATCCCATAAAGTAAAAGAAACAGTTTGACTCATAAATGTACTGCAGGGGTGTCACAGTTTTATTCGGTCTCATACAAGAAAGGCTGCAAGCAGAAACATAATACTATAAAATAGTTGGTCTGGACAGGTGATGAGATTGGTTGAGGAGAGTGTATTACAGAAAGCTGTACAAGCTGTCAGGTTTTGTATGTTCTTCCTACATCCATGTGGATTTCCTTAAAGCATTCTGATTTCCTCTCACCTGCCAAAACCTTATGCTTAGTGGTTACTGTAAATTATCCCTGCATCTGACCTTGCTGTTGTCCTTCTGACTGAGGATATGCCTGAACAATATCTGCATGCATAAGTCAACTTAACCAATTTAGCAAATAATTAAATATATAAAAATAACCTTTCGAAAATGGTTATAAGTGGGATGATGGAGAGCCCACAGATTATTGCTATTATTTTTCTGAGGAAGTTCAACAGTTCTATGTGGTTTTGTGGAAACACACTCACTGTAATGTTTGTCTTTCGGCTTTTCCCGGTAAGGGGTCGCCACAGCGGAACTCCGGTCCGCTAATGATTGGCAGTAGATTTTTACAAAACACCGAGGTGCCAGCTCGACACTCAACCTTCAATGAAGGCACACCCATTTATGCACGCATGTCTTTCGAACACTACCCAACCGTGGGGAGGACATGCAGACTCCACACAGAAGGCACTCCCAAGCCCATAAAGGATGAAAATTAATAGATAAGAAGCTCTAACCATTCAGAAGAAGTGCAGGTGATGAGTGGAAACCTATGATGGAAGAAAGAGGTGATATAAAATGAGATTGTATAATGGAGGACAGAGATTATTTATACTCTTTCTGGAGTCCAAGCCTTCCCATGACCATTAAGCACAGCCCCACTGACTCATTTGTCTAATATTTCCTGGCATCCAGGGACATCGGGCATGGGAGGTGAGAAGCAGAGACTGTGATGTGTCAGAAAATGTTACCAGGTTTCACATTTCAAAATGAGCACGGCTTTTAGCAGCACAGTCTGCTTAGTGTTATCTGCAGAACCTCCCAGTGAGACTGGAGTGTGTAGGTTACTTAAGTTGCAAACATATATGTGTGTGTGTGTGTGTGTGTGTGTGTGTGTGTGTGTGTGTGTGTGTGTGTGTGTGTGTGTTTGTGTGTGTGTGTGTGTGTGTGTGTGTGTGTGTGTGTGTGTGTGTGTGTGTGTGTGTGTGTGTGTGTGTGTCACACACACACACACACACACACACACACACATATATATATATATATATATATATATATATATATATATATATATACATTTTATTTATTAATTTTTCTGTTTCTTTATTTATTTATGTAAAGTTTGTTAACAAAACTAGAGCACTGATCATCCTTCACCATTTTCAGGCTCAGCATAGCAAAAATGCAACCAATGAAAATTTATTTTGGAGAAACAAAAAGGAAATTTTCAGACAGACTTAAGGGGCACTGTAGAAACACAAAAAAAAATACATTTTGCTAGCCCCTTGCCACAACATTTGATTTTAGTGAAATTCATGAGGCTGAGTATTCTAATATAAAAGTAGGAATAGTATATAGGTATTTGAATATAGAAAGAATAGATGGAAATGTTAAAAGTATTTTACAGTATAAAAAGGCATGCTTCATTTTACAATATAATACTATGGTTCTGTTTGGACTTAAGCTTGAATTGGAATACAATGGTTAAAGAATTATTTGTGAATTTAGTTGTGTTGATGTTTTTCCTATTTTTATGTTTTCAGGGGTTGAAATATAAATAACTGAGTAATTGTGTGCATGCCACTTCCTTTGAAGGCTTGTGCAGCAGAGACACTGGGAGTTTCCATTAAACTATGTGGATTTGTGTCTAAACCTTTTGTTGTTGTTTCCCTCAAAGAAACTTTAATCAATATAACTGCAAGTGTGGTAATGTAAGAGCAAACTTGCTGAGACCTATGCAAGGACAATATGGGGCATAAATCAACTGAGTCATAAGTAGATAAGATACGATAAGATAATATAGTATAATGCTTCTATGATGAAAATAATATACAAAGAACAAATTATTTATACAATATGTACAATTTTGGCCATGGTATATGAAGGCATGGGTCAAACAATGGAAAAAAAAGAAAGACAGAAAAATGAGAAAATATATTTGAAGAAACAGTGTGGGCAGAAAAGACAACTGCTATCTCCTATCCAGGTTCTGGAGTTCTAGGTAGTACTGCAGGAGTTTTGGGGCATTTTTACTGGTAAGTCCACCCAACTGATGAAGCACTTTATAAATACAGGGCCTCAGCGGCCAATCAGTTGGGGCCCTTATAGTGTACCTGAGCTAATTAAGTAGATCCAGAATGGGGACAAAATCCAGACAAATGAATAAACACGTTGTTTTATTTTTAATTCACACTAATGGCATATATTCCTGGTGATCAATCTGAAATCATTTTAATTCATGGAAGTCAGAAAGTGGATGGAGGTTTGGAGTGGTAGATATGGATATCAGCTGAGAGGCCTACTACATTGATCCAAATTGTGCTTTGCCACTGCTAAGACCAGCCCAGTGTTGATTATAACATTGCCAAGACCCATAAGCAAATGCTGACATCTATAAAGAACTGTGCGGGGGGGGGGGGGGGCTAATAAATTTGTACAAGGTATGAATTGTAATATGAAGCCTGTTGTTCCTTCTCTGGACCTGACAGTAAATTAATAATTATGTCCCCATTCTCGCCATTTTGTCTTGCATTGCTCTTTCAACAATTAAACACTGAAAAATCTCTCTGCGTTGTGGTTTCTTTTAATCAACAGTCACTTACCTCTTTTGTTTCACACCATAAATAAGTTAAAAGCATCAATATGCATAACTGCTTGGGGAAAAGCCAAAAGTGAAACACTAATAAAAAATAATGATCAAAAGTAAGATGACCTCTGTGTGAATGAAATGAATGATAATTTTCTGCACTGTAATTGTGCTGTGTTCATCCAGAGAACTATTCATAATGAGCTTTTTACATGTATGGAACAGCAGGTAGGTTTCACAGAAAGTAATGATAATATGCTACTCCTCATGCTGTACTAACATGGCAGCAACTGAAAGGAAAGGAGAACCATGTGAGATTCCACAAGTACAATAGCCTTATGGGTACTAGTCAGTGGTATATTACACTATATGTTACATTCCATCCCTTTAAACTAAAGGAGTTCACATATGTATAGAATGATAGATATTCTAATACTCGCTATTTTAGGGGCATCTTATGAAACACGTACATTGCCCTCACACACATACATACATACAGAAATGCAGCAATGCAGTTAGCCTCATTCTAAATGTATTTATATTTACTTAATAGCAGCTGTATAAATCAGTCTTTTTTATCATGACATGTTAAAATGTCATTCCATTTGGACAGCTTATTTTATTTTATTTATTTATCATTTGTTGACCGGGAAAGTCCGACTAGGTTCCACAGAGCCTGTTTTCAGCGGAGGCCCGGGGAGAAATGCTCCAGATGCATGTCTTTGGAATTGATTGCTCATCCTTATCTGGACACTTCAGAGTTGAGGACAGCTAATGATATCAATATAGGTTCAACATCCGTATCATGTAAGATGTCATGTTCAAGTACTTCAGTCACATTATCTGATTCAGACATTGTAGTGACTAGTACAAGTCATAATCGGGGTAGTAGTACATCTCTAGACCAGGATCTATAGCTAGCATATGAGTCACTTCTTGGAGGGAACTGTCCTGTACTGATATCACCTCTGATGTATGAGTTGAGAACAGTTCTGTTCAATCCCGATTTCTTCATTTGTATCTAAGCCTTAGTCCATCCCTGGTTTCTACAATGTAATACCTAAGTGTATTGGCTTGATTTATGAAAAGACCTTCCTGCTGCCCCACATTCTTCTGACTGGATTTTGAACCATGACAATTTCTTCAGGCTTCAGTGTAGACAGCATGATAGCTGTTGTGTCAAAATACAATTTTTTTGCTTCTGCCGAGCACTTTGCCAGTTTTCACAGCTGACATTTTCTCTGCATGAAGTAATACTGATAAGGTTGGAAAATTTGTTGTCTTTCTCTTTCCTGTCAACAACTGAGCTGGTGAGACCCCAACAGATGTTAATGGAGCATTTCTACACTCAAGCAGAGCTAGACAACAATGCTGTCTTACCTAGGCTGCAGACATCATTATGTTTTTACAGTATATATAACTCCTTCAACTTTCCCACTAGATTGTGGGTATCTTGGTGAAAAAGGTATGTGCAAAACCTCCGAGTCCAGAAAAAATAAACAAGGTTCTTGACTGACAAAATGAGGATCATTATTAGATATTAGGATATCAGGAATTCACGACATGAAAAAAATAGCTTTCAATCAGTTTAATTTCTCCAAGTCTTTTGCAGTTCTGTTGCTTTCAACAGTATGACTATGAAGATGCAACTCATAATTTGATGACTTCTGGATACTTTGTATAATAGTGAACTTAAATGAGAGACTAACTTTTTTTAAAGTGAAAAAAACAACAGCGATTTTATTACACAGCCTGTCCAATATTTCATTATGTTATTGTCTTTAGTGTTACTCTTAAGGAATCTACTATAGATTTAACAAGTTTCTCAGAATCTCTGTTTGATAAGATATGCCCAGTCAAATGTTATTTTACATACTCTTTCTTCACACTAGACATTTTGTCTAAATAGCAATCATGGATTTTCTCCAGGAGCTTATTACATAGTTTATTTGGTGGAATCACTTTTCTGGATATTAACAACAGTCTTTCTGACACACGAATTTCATCATGGAAAGTCTAGTGCATCAGGAAGAAGAGTGGAACTTCTTTCTTCTCCTCTGGTCATCTGGACACTGCCACATTTTGTAACATTTGATGTTCAATGCTGTTTTTATTATTAACAAAAATAGATTTCCAAAGGATGAAGTGGCAAACAATACAAGACTAAAAATTCACAAAAAACGCTGGACAGGTGGAACAGGATCAAGCTGAATGAGGCACGATATTAACGAAAAAACCCTTTATTGTCGCTTTCGTCCACAAAAGACTTCTTAAGAACCAACAAAATGAACACAAACTCCTTTCTTAAATATATTCCAACACACCCTAATTAGATAAATACTACGAAACCAATGAAGTTAATCAAACAATAAACTCCTAAAAGGTATATGACTCAATAAAAAACACATAAACCCTACATATAAAAATACAAACATAAAAATCTACATATAAGAAGCATGTTTATAAAAATCATTATACATATTTAAACTAACAACATTAATACATTTATACACTTTTGCTAACTTTTAGTGTTCTATTTTTTAAAAAACAATTAAAATTTGTAAAATCATTCATACATGGAGACCTTTTAGCCTCTAATCTTAACTGCCAAATGGTCTCCCTTTGTTCAACCTGGTCCTTATAGCAACCGCCCCTCAAATTCCTAGGCACATGTTCCAGAATAGAAAACAAAACCTTATTGTATTCTGGACATTCTGTAGTGTATCTATATAAGGCATTATTATCATTCTTTGTCCGAATAGCATAAAGATGTTCTTTAATCCTTAAGTACAAACACCTAGTATACATCCCAACATAAAATTCTCTACAAAAGTAATAGACTGCAATGTATGCAATTCCTTGGATCTTACAGTTATAAACACCCTTCACAGGTAAGGCCCTGTCAATATGAGGTAGCTCTATATAAGGACCTTCTAAAATGTACCTGCAAGCCACACAAAAAACACACTTATACATCCCTCTAGACTTCATGCTTCTGTTAACATCACCAACCTTAAAATTATCCCTTTGTAAACACCTTTTCAAGTTAAAGGTGGTTTTGAAAACAAATTTGGGTTTATCACCCACTATTTTAAAAAGATCCGTATTGCCGTTTATAATGTTTCAATTTTTATTGATAACTGACACAATACTACCTCTGTCCTCTGTCTACCAACATATCAAGACAACACAACGTCTTACAATTATTATCCTAGGGATAGATTATTTCATAACTAAACCAGACTTTAAAATGGGGGGGGTCAGTGTACCTACGCAAATTATTCTCCTCTGCCAGTCTGTATAGCAGTTCTTTTTTATACCCTCTTGCCACAAACATGTGTATAATAATCTTGAATTCCCTCTCAAAGGCAAGATCATTAGAGGTCATCCTAGAGGCATGAATCAATTGTCCTTTAGGAATGTTGTTTTCCATATAAGTAGGATGATTGCTAGAATAATGTAAGTAACTATTCACAAAAGTATTCTTTCTAAAAATCCTATTACTAAAATTCTGAGAAACAGAATCTCATTTGTTGGTAATATCCAAAAAAATCACTTCTACCCCCTACAGTGAACTTCAAAAAGTCTGCATGTTCATTCATATTCCTAATCATGTTGTTGACTTCAGATTCAGTGCCTTCAATAACAAAAACACTAGTCTTCAACAAATCTGGCATAAAACTTAACATGAAAATTAAACATAATAGGTTTCAAAATTGTTTGCTCCCACTATCCAAGTACCAGGTTAGCATAAGCTGGAGCTGCCGCTGACCCCATAGCTGCACCTTGGAGTTGCTTATAGACCATCTTGTTGAACAAAAAATAATTATTATAAAGTAGAAGCTCTAAAAGTACATTGCAAAAGTACATCATTTGCAGAAAAATGGCCAAATGTGGGCAAAAAATGCCTGACATACTCCATCCCCATATCATGGGGTATACTGGTAAACAGGGAACAAATAACTGTAAACATAACATTCTTACTATAATCAAAATCATATTCAGAAATAAAAACCCTAAATTTATTTTAAAAAATCCCATGAATCCTTAATATAAAATTCCATATTCTGGACAACAGGATTCAATAGAAAATCAAGGACAAGAGATATTCCTTCTGTCACAAACTTAGGTAAGGAAACCACCAGTCAGAAGGGGGGGGATGAAGGGATCCTTATGGATCTTTGAGATACCAAAAGGTACCCCCAACAGTGGATGTTCCACCATCATAAAGTCATACATATCTGAGGAAATGAAACCTTCCATTAATAATTCATATAATTCAGCCCATATATTTTTATAACAGGCAGAAAACATGAAATAATTCACTGGTAAGTATTCTTTCTCATTCCCCAGCATCTTTTTGATGGCTGTTATATATTTCTCCTGTTCCATTACAACAAGCCCCCCTCCCTTGTCGGCTTTCATGAATCTTAACTGTGTTACCAATTTAGTTCCTCAATGGCATTACATTGCCCAAGTGAAAGGTTGTAAAAAGATTTACTAGGTTTGCCAACTTCCTAATGTCCTCTATAAAACAACTCTCAAAAACTTTCAATGTATTTATTAAAGTGGGATAATAAAAACTAGGCTTACAGAAGATACTTTTCTTAAATGAAACATCAGCAAAAACATAAGAAAGATTAAGTTTGCGACAATACATTTTCAAATCAATGTCCCACATAAGTCCATTCTTTTGCAGTGAATGAAATTAAGTCCCAAAGATAAAACAGTAACTTGCTCAACAGTAAATTTGTAATCAGACAAATTGTACAGTTTACCAAAAAAAAACTTCATTGTTGTAAACACAGTCTATTTCTTCTTCATTCTCACCGATGCTTTCTGTAATCCTGTTTCATTCTCTTCCTTCCAAATCTGTTCCCCCATCGAACAAACTTCTAAAGGGGATGTAACCCTTCCATTTGAAGTGGATTCTTTAGAAAATACTATTCACTCATTCCAACTCCTTTTCCATTGACTCATTCCAACTCCTTTTCCATTGACTTCTGAGGACACACTGCCATTAGAGAAAACTCTGCCCTCCCGGTTAGACGTACTAGACGTCATAGCAGTCCTCAAATCACATTGTTCCTTCCTAGTAGAAACGTGATTCTCTAGGCAGTTGCCATAGAAATTACAGGGCCTCTGCCGATTTTTTGCTTCAGTAAAATGGGAATAAGCATTATTAGCACCTTGCCGCATCATCTTATTGTAGTTTTTTTGTTTTCCTTTGAACTAAAACTTTTTCAAAGTCCTCAGTATTTGCCAGCATTCCCAGAAAGTCCTTATTTAAAGCTGGTAAGTTTAAAAGCAATCTCTGAAGTGAATCTTCTCATTTCAGAACTTCCTCATGTACTACAAGGATTCGTGAATTATTTCTGCCAATTAACAAGGATAGAAAATCCAAACCAGCTCTGGTGAAAAAAGAAGTCACTTCTTCAAAGAATTGTTTGGAAGGCAAAACCCCGTTAGGGCACTTAACGAAACTTAGTCCTTTAGGTACTACTTTGAGGTGAACACACTTCTCAAAATATTTTGTTTCCATCACAAGTGACCTAAACTTCCTTAAGCACTTCTCCAAGTTGATGATAAGTGCTTTAGCTTCCTTTCCAATTTCAGAAGCCCTTAACAGCCCAACGGATCGTAGTCACAGTTCAAGACTGCTCAAATGTCTTTAAAACAGTTATTTGCAGTAGAAAAAGAACCAGTACCATTTCTGTTGACAATGACTGTTGTTTCACAATCACCCTTTTTTTCGCTAATATCATGCCTCATTCAGCTTGATCCTGTTCCACCTGCCCAGCAGTTTTTGCTGTTTTTATTATTGTCAATAAATTATTGAAATAAATCATCAAGATCAAAAAACGAATCATCATAATGTCCAAATATATCAAATGAGACATCGTAATTTATATTTATGCTTGCATTCTGCTTTCTGGCATCACAGCACACTGCACTTTGCTTGCTTGGAATGTATGACAACAACCTAGTGCATTTGTGATTCATTTAATCATCTGCTTCACTGATGCAGATCATGGTCGCTATGAGTCTATGACTGGTTATCTTGACTGATTGTCTAATGACCTCTAGTGCTCTCTGACTGCACCTGCACACTATAAATTCATTTGCTTAAACCTGATTGTACAAAAGCAATTCTGACCAACCTATTTTGTTGTTAAATTGGCTCAGTTTGAAACAGTAAACTTTTGTATACATAGCACAATTCATTCCGACCCTGTAGTTTCAGTTTGTGACCAGAATATGTCAAGTAAAACTTTACAATCTGATAAAGAAATCTTCAAACCCAAATGCCTGAATGTATTGTTAGTTTTAATATTACATTCTTATCTAGTATCAAGCTTAAATGAGAAGCTTTCCCCCTTTATAGGCAACTTAATAATCCAGTGTTTTTTACAGTGAAAACATTTTTGAACTTCTGTACTGGTTTCCTGTGAAGAAATTGTATGCACTTCAGATACACCAATTACCTTCAAAATAAGTCTAATGGAGTGAGGGGGTTCCTTCAGTCATTCAGAAATGTTCGTGAATCTGCAAATGAGCAGTCAACAGATGTATTTGCATCAATCTTTGGCAAAACATTCTTCTGACTTTTTTCTCTAGATTTGTAAACTTGACAAAATGGTTTGGTAATCCATATTTCCTGCATTCTTTATTAAGTCCTACACATGAATTATTATTTTGGTGATAGCCACACCTTCAATAAGATGGTAATTGCTGCACTGAGTATTTCTCCTTTTTAGTACACCATCATGCTCAAGTAAAGCATTACTTTTTTTTTTGCTGCCACACAGTTTGAAGCATATTCACAATAAACCACACATTGACAGAATTACTGTCTTTAGTACTAACAGATTTTTGCTTCATTATATTTTTTCACATACCCAGAGCATTATATAGCACTTTCATTCATATGCTAGCAACTTCTGTTGCTCTACACAGATTCACAAAATTATCCAAAATTAACTCAGACTCTGACCATAATTTATTACATAATGTCTCATTTTTATTACCACCTACAGTTTTACTCACAATAGAACTCATGCACCTCTCCATATTTAGAGTCCTTGGCTTTATGCCTCAATTTAGTCACTTAGGTATCAACTCTCCTATGACTCCTCATTTCTAGTGAAAAAAAAATAATGAACATATGATAGACTGTTTGGGTTCACAGTTCTGCTTAAACATGTCCTTAATGACAGCCATATCAATATGTTGCTCTGTAGTGAGATTAAACGTATTAAAAACCATAATACATTATCTGCAGCTAGGTGAAGAAAAGTAGTGTCTTGCGTGCATCCATCTGTATATGAAAGAAGATAGAAGCTGAGCTCAATAGCTGTTGAAATTCCTAGTTAGTCACTAGGCATTAGTTCCAAAAGACTATTTAGGAAATTAGGCCTATTTCCAGATTGTACTAGAGCGCTACCCAGTTAAATGACTTACTCAGACTCACACGTAAGGCAAATGCAGGCTGAGTGAGTTGAGGCCTTTACTACAGGAAGCAGCTCATTAACAGCCCATAGCCTTATTTAACTGCGCTGGCTGCCAGCTTGAATGTTGACTGAATTCAAAACATTGAATATCTGTTTCATCTGTACAATTTTCACTACTGGCTTAATATGTTGAGGCATGGTTTATCTGGTTCTTTGCATTACTTATTTTTTAAAACAGTGTTCTTTGTATGGATTCACACATTTGATGCCATTTTACTCAATGTGTTACCTATTTGTCAGATTTGCAGTTTGCAAAGGTATTTTCTCAGCACTGTGCTAATTTTTTCTAGGAGGTTTCTCTCATATTACAAAATATTCCCAGATGTCTAGCTGTAATTTTGAAATGATTTCATTCCTTTTGCCAGTAGTTTTCCTACATGGTTTCACCAGGTCAAAATGTAGTCTCAGTTTGTTTGCATTGTGTACTTTGCTTTTTTACCTGCTTTCAGAAAAGGCTAAATATTTTAGTCAACACTGCATTCCACCTGACATCAGCTAAGATGCTAGGTTCGGTATTCATAACAAAGCATTTCTGACTTAATATGAAAATATAAACATTAAGGGTCAGCCTGGATTTGTGCCTATTATTTACTAATATGGTAGCAAGTCAAAGGCAATATAGAATACTGTAACATCCCATGCGTAGATTAGACTTATGGGACTTCTTAGTCATATGATACTGTACATTACAAACACTATAATCAGGCCAATGTGATTAAACACACTTCTTTCTTGTACTCACCATCATTGTGCCAATGATGATCAAAATTATTCTAAAGACATGCAGAGGTGGTACCCTATACGTTCACGGGTTCATACTAGTCTAATAACCACCAGGGACTTTACAAGTTTAGCCATGCAGCCCAAACCAGCTTTGGCCAGAGCTCCTTGGATGCCTATATGGTATGATATGTTAGTAAGAAGGTAGCTAAAAGTTATGTGTTTGCAGGATATGTTAGTTGGAAATTAATTTACTTACTTTTGACTTCTGTCCGTCAGAGACATAGGGCTATGCCAGGGATGTATTTGAGATTTCCCATCCTCTAAACAAGGTTTCTTCTGAACAGGGTCAGGGATGACCTCTGCTTTATGTAGCTGGGGATCTTATTCCATATTATTGTATCCATTGAGACACGTATTACTGGTCCCATCAGCAGGTTCTATTTATGTTACAGACAAAGTTCAGGTCCTTGAATCAAGTGTTTCTGTTGTTGTTTGTCTTGCGGATGTGCAAGAGATCCATCAGAGCTGGATCTGAGGATGCATTATATGCCAGGTATAGATCACCTCTCAGTAATCTGTAGGAGACTAATTACAGAGATTGGACCTTAAGGTGATCAGTGTAGGACAGGGTATTCATAACCTGGATTCTCTTGGTGAAGAACCTTTCAAGGTATTCCAGCTGTTTCAAGTGCCTGGCTAGGTACATACCAAATGGGACATTGTACTCAGTGATGGGACTGATAAGGGCTGAATGGTACTATTACTTCCTTGGACCTAGATGCCATACCCTTGCTTATGAGTTGGGTGACATAAAATTATCTATCTTACTATCTTGGCTGCATGTTGGTTGAACACCAGATTACTGTATACATATGTTCCCAAACCCCTAACTATCGAGTCAACTCTTAGGGGTGTTTTATCAATAGAGTAATTAGCTTGGGTGGTGTTTCTTGTACAATGTTGGTGTCATGGGAGGAATTTATGATAGTTCCCAATTTACAGTCATCTGGGAACTTGGTGAGACAGATACCTTTGACATTAGCCTTGATTTCTGAGAGGTAAATGCCAGACAGGAGTTGGCTCAACACAGAGTCTTGGGGTACTCCGTTTACTGGTCCCTTGGTAGAGGTGGACTCACTAATCCTAACTTTTTGGGTCCTATCTGTGAGCCAACTGACAATCCCACAAGTTATGTAGGAATTTATGCCTAGTTCTGAGAGGTTGTCAACAACACCTAAGTGGGGTATTGTATCAAATGCCTTGGCCAGGTCAAGGTAGGTGCTATGCACCATTTTTCTCTCATCCATAGCCATTGTGACCCTCTCGAAGAAGTTTACCAAGCTAAGTAGGCAAGACCTTCCCTTAGCAGAGCCAAACTGGGATGGATCCAGTATATCCAACAACTCTGGAAAAATCAGCAACAAAGAATCCACAACCAGCCACAGGAAAAAAACAAGTTTAATGAAAACACTCGAACACTCTAGTGTCTCGGCTCTCAGCCTTCCAGGAGTAATACATATCACAAAAACTTGAATGTCTTTATATAACTCATTCAATAAATAAATCAATTATTCAATTACATAATAATTGCTTCCAATCAATATCCAAATTTAAACCTACAGGTACCATAGTATTAAATTTTAAAATATAAACATATTCCTTGTAAAGAAGTTTCTCCTTAATATCACATATTTCCCCAGTTTTTATAAAAACTTGTTCTAAAACACAAACCTGTAATAAAGAATAATCATTACCATGGCTTGTTTTAAAATGCATGGCAATATTGCTTTCAACCTTATTCTTTTTTATGTCCCTGATATGTTCTTGTATTCTTACTTTAAAATTTATTTTACTTTCCCCAATATAAAATAAATTACAGGCACACTTTAAAGCATATATAATGCCTTCACTATTACAGGAAAAATTGCCACTAGGTAAAAAATGAACACCATTTATTTCATTAAAGCTTGTAACAATATGAGAACATATGGTACAACCCCCACAGGGTATGTACTCTTAAGGAATGGAGTCACATATAACTCTTTATTAGGCATAGTAAAATAACTAGAAATTAAAAACTCTTTTAAAATTTTTCCCCTTTTAAATGAAATGGAAGGGTAATTTGGTATAATAGTTTTTAACTCGACATCCTGAAGCAGAAACTTCCAACAATCATACACTATTTTATTTATTTTCTTACTAAGATTTTTATATACTGAAACAAAATATATCTGTTCCTTATGTATTTCAGTACTAACTATCCCCTTATTTATTTTATTTTGGGACAAATCCAGACCCAATCTATGTGCAACCACCTCACATAAAGACTTTTTTTAGTGTTAGATCTGAGCTTACTTTCTGGTACAGCAGCCTCAATGCAGCCGTTTGTATGTTTGTACAGGGTTTCTGTAAATAATTCTGTATAGGTAGCTGTGTTCTTGGGTTTTGGGGGAGCCGTGGATTTTGACAAACCGTAGCTTAATAAGATGTAGTTTGCTTTAGTATAGTACCTAAATGTTACAGGTTTAGTTGAGCTTTTCAGGCTGAATTTTATTTTGAGGGAGACAACTTTGTGGTCCAACTTAATCAATGAGGATGTGACACAGGTGGGGGGCAATACTGTCCTAAGTTGGCGAGTACTAGGTTCAATATGCTTGATCCTCTGGTTCAAGAGTGCACTATGTCTGTGTTGATGAAGTCCAGGAAATGCTTTGCCTGTGAGTTAGAGGCAGTGTATGTTTCCCAGTCTATAGAGAGGTAGTTAAAGCTTCCTATGAATAGGGTATTTGGTTGGATGGTGACTGCCTCTAGTAGGTCTAAGTAAGAGTTGTGAGCTTCATGGGTCATAGAGGGCAGGCAACCTGTAGCTGGCCAGTACATGGTTTGGAACCTTGTCTATGGAGACTCAGACATGGATAAACTCCAGGACATCATCCTGTTTAACCAACCTAGAATTGCATTTGCTGCTAACATAGATTGAGACACCTCCAACTTTACTGCTGCCTATGCTGCTGTTTGTCTAAATGTGTGGAAGGCACTGTAGCCTTCCACTGCTGGAGTACTTCCTGTGGCTTTAAACCAAGTGTCAATAACGGCACAGATGTCTGCATTCTCTATAGTGAGGAGAACTTGTGAAGGTCACTGTTCTTATGGAAAGTCTGGGCACTGGAACTGTACATTGAAGAAAAAGCTGGTGGAAAATATTTAAAGAAGTACTCATCTTAAAGATAATGTTCGATAGCTTATGGGTAGTGTAAAAGGGCTTTCTTTAAAGCAGAGTACCTATTTGAGCTAGTAATAATCTTATTAATAAAAAATTATGTTTTTTCCTTCTTTTCAATTTAGATGAAGAAATTATCTTTTAAAATTCCCACAGCATGTACAGAGTGAACTCTAGTCATTGTATTTTATTGGGAACAACAATCACTGCATGTTGATGATGTTGCCTCAGAGACTCATTTTTCTCTGAATACTAACAAACCCCATTATTTTATATAGATAGATACAGCTAGATTTGGTGGGGGGGGGGAAGGTGAGTACATATGCTTAGGGGGAATATTAATTGGTAATCTATTACAAAGCAATTATTTTTACCAAAGTAATTGCTTACAATCATTTTCCAATTCATTTAGTAACTAATAAGCATGTGTCACCATGGATAACATTAGTACATCACAACTGGTGGACAGTTTAAGGCAACACATTAGCATCTGCTTGGTTTACCCTTCCATGTGCTGCAAGAATTTTAAACATTAACTTTTTTCACCCATTGTGAAAAAAAAAGAAATTCATTTTATTATTAAAAGGTGATCACAAGCACAAAGATAAGGTTTTGCTTTGAGGTAAGTTTTTTTTTTCACACGATCCCAAATCCACTTACCATGATCTTTAAAAGCAGCTATTCAAGAGGAAAAAAAGCAGTATTATAGCCATTAAAATGTGCAAAACCTACAGGTGTTCTTATCTTTTTGTCTTCTAATGTCAAAACCTTTTCTTATTCCAGACATCTGTGTACCCCACCCCCCACACACGAGTGTCACTCTGGAGCTGTAACTAACTGGCATCAGTCGCTTTCCAGTAATATTAAATGTAAGTTGGTGCATTTGAATTCAGTTCTTCACCAAGATGAACTTTAATTACCAACTCTCCACACAAGACAGTAGTAAAAATAGTGAAATATAATAGTGAATCCCACTAATAAATCAACATTTTCAAAAAAAAAAAAAAACTATAAGCCTTATACAAAGCACCTATTCTTATGCCATCTGCTGGAAGAAAGAGTGGTTACACTCATAGCTGGCCTTAGGCATAGACCAACTAGGGGGGCACCTAGGGCGCAGCTGTAGCAGGGACGTTTTTCCAGTATTTATTTATTTATTAATTTATTTATTTATTGTAGTAAAGAAATGGTTTCTTTAAAATGTGTTAAATAAATACGGGAAAAACTGAAGAGTAAGACAAACTGTGAGGCAAAATGAAGAAAAAAAGTAATCTGGATGGTGTAGGTAGACCAGGATGGGGGTACTGAGTAGTGTGTGTTTGTGTGTGTGGGGGGGGGGGAGTTGCCTAGGGTACTAGCTGACCAAGGGCTGGCCCTGGTTACACCTAAATGTTGCAATATTTCTCCCTTGATTGTCTGCACTTAGGTGAATGCTTTTCTCAGTTCTGCTATCTTACCATGAGAAAAACTGTTACAGCACTTAAACATACATAGACATATATTCAAAATAGGGTGGCCATGGTGGTGCAGTGGTTAGCTTTGCCACCTCACAATAAGAGGTTCTCTGGTTCGATCCTCAGGTGGAGTGCCTTCTGTGTGGAGTCTGTATGTCCTCCCTGTGGTCACATGGGTTTCCTCTGGGTGCTCCGAATTCTTCCCACATTCCAAAGACATGCTGTAGGTGGATTGGACACACTAAATTGGCCCTAGCTGTGAGTGTGTGTGCCTTCTGTGGAAGGCTGGGCGCTGGGCTGGCAACTCAACACTGTAAAACTCCACTGCCAATCATGAGCAGACAGGTGATCCTCTGTGGCGACCCCTAACCGGGAAAAGCCGAAAGAAGAAGACATATATTCAAAATCCCAAATGATATGCCTCACAATTCTTAAAAGTGGCTAGATATCAGAGCTATCCATTGAGGTTAGCCCTTGCTAATCCTGTCCTTCAGTTTGACTGTGCACCAGATTTATGTTTAACAAATGATGAAATATCTTGCTGAGTGGTAGTTTCAGAAAATACAGTACATTGAACAGAGACTTTTGTAATACCTTTATTAACTTCAGATATTACACAGTGACGTAGGTGCATACAGTTATAAAAGAGAAAGCAAAACATTACAAATATTTCTCTTTTTTCATGCATTATACGTGTTTTTTTCTAAATAATTATTATTCAGTTTAACATTACATGGATTGCTCAAGTCCTGCCCTCCTTAAAACCTGTCTGCTCCTCCTGAACATTATTGTGCATGTATTCTTCCCACAGATTCCATTTATTTCTATTGAGTTTTCTCCTTCCCTTTCCTAAAGATCCAACCTCCAATTATTTTATCAATTTTACAGCTTTCAATTAGTCCTTTATGGCTGGTTTAGTTCTTGATCTCCATTTTCTAGTAATTGTGTCTTTGCAGGCAACAGCATTAACTCTTCAATACTCATGTGATGTGGAATGTCACACCTTTACTAGCTTACACACATTATTACATTCCAAAGCATTTTCTGGGAAATCAGCTTAAAAATTTGCAAGCAATGAAAACTATTAAAATGGTACACCCAGCAATATTATCAATAAAAAGTATTTTTTGCATTGATAAGTCAGTGCAGTCATTGTCATTACATCAATGCTATAATATATTATTATGAATACAAAACCAGAATGATATTTGTATCCAATGATTCACAATTTGTCTCATCTTGGAAACTGTACAACCTAGATGTATTTTGTCAGATTTTGTTAGCCAGACATAAGCTTTCACCTGACAGCAAGAAGTTCCTTTATATGTTCATGCTTACTAAGATATTTAGAGAAATATGAAAAAATAAGTTTATTTGTAAATTTAACAATATAAATAACCTTGAATATCTCTCAAGCTGTGCAACTTAGGAGTGCAAATATCAATGACAGTCTTCTTCAACATCATCTAAGGTTTCTACTGATGCCATGCAATACTTTGTAAGTCACCCAGTTTCATAAATATTAAGCACACATGGAAATATTTCATATTTTCATGATTACTTACAAATAACTACTGATATCTCCAGTATAGTGTACTGTAATTATACGTTGGCAATATACTTTTCTTTCTCTCGTGAGGTTTTTCAAATTATTCCCCACAATAACATGTAGGTTTGTCAGTTATGAAAACTTGAATGCAGATATGAAAATATGAATAATAAGGGATATTCAGTCATTAATTTCTTCACTGCAGAACATCTGAGATGAACAATCTTAGTATCATTTTTTTAATTCCACCTTGCAGTTTCTAATACTGCCTACTACTAATTTTAGACTCACTTAGCTAAGGATGACAGACCCCCAAAAAATGTCTGAATGCCATAAAGCACTATGGTTGTTAACCGGAAGAATGGAAAATGGCTCGATAGGCTAGAATAAGTTAAGCTTATTAAGGTCTTATTACATCTAGGCAATTTGGGTTCTATATCCCATTTTAAAAGAATCATGTCCGTAGTTACAACAATTTGATCTCCTAAAATTTCTGACAAAGTTTTTTAAAAATCTACCAACTTGTATTCTCAAAAAACATGTTCTCGTAACCATATCTTTCCCTTCACATCTCTAATAATTTGTGTCTATACGTTTGCTTGAGAGGTACCTATTGCCCTAATAGAATAAAAGCTTACCACATGCAGTTATTTCCCAATATTAAATATAAAAAAGGAAACTGAATTACCTACCCATTTGGGCAGAATTTGCTTTCACACTGGCATTTCTTGTTCCGTTTGGCAAAAGACACAGACAACTAATCTGCCTTTCTTAATGCTTTAAGTTCTATCTATGAAGTTCCTTAGATGCCATTGTACATTTTAAGTATGAAACAATCATTTACCCTTCTTTTGTTTTAAGAAATAAAGTGGAAGGCATGTCTTCTGATTCACTGTCCTTTATGAAATCATTTTAGGCATAATAGATTATTTTGTTCTTAAAAGTAGCATCTTCTTGTTGAAAAGCAAATAAAGTTTGGTACCCAGCAAAGTCTTCAGCTCTGAAATGATATTTTGTGTAAACTGTCTCAAAACTGGCTAATAGTCAACATAAAATTCAAGTCCTATTCAGAAGCTAAACTGTATCTAGAAAGTCTTAAATGCAGAATTCTCTTGAGAGAAAAGATCGTTTTCATTTTAAAAGAGTGACCATTATATGCAGACTGACAAAGCAGCCTCACTGTAAATTAACTGATGAGTAAGTAAGCCAAATGAGAAGCACACAATGATTACAATTAACCTAATGCACTGGTCATTGTCACTGCATTTGGATCATTACACAATATGCTGGTCATTGTCACTGCATTTGGATCATTACACAATGCACTGGTCATTGTCACTGCATTTGGATCATTACACAATGCACTGGTCATTGTCACTGCATTAGGCTCATTACACAATGCACTGGTCATTGTCACTGCATTTGGATCATTGCAATTTCTCTTAAGATGGCTCCCTATAAGACGTGCAGTCTCAAAAATTAGAGTCTTATAACTCTGAAAATTAAAGTCTAAATGCAAAAGATATATACAGAAATTCTAAAACGTACTTTAATGGCATTAAATTGATAACCATTTGAAATGCAGGAACCCATTTTAGCAAGTCCCATTATGCAGAGTCTGAATGACAGAATATCTGGACTTACAGACATTAAGTCCAAGATTGACATTTCTCATAATATTCTTTTTTTTCCTGATGTATGGCACTCTCAGGGCTGGTATGTATAAGTACTGTCGGGGTGGAGAGATTTCCTCCCATATGAGGGGTGCAGGGGGACTTGCCTCCTGCAAAAAAAAAAAAAAAGTTTTGAGGAGAAGAGATTTTGGTCTTTGTTTTTTTTTTTTTTTTTGTTTTTTTTTTTTTTTTTTGCCAGTACTCGGCATTTTGAATGCTGATATCAACACAGGAAGTCCATTAAAGGAAAATATGAAGGTGTTATTGATCAATGCTAGGAGCCTGAACAAGACACATCACTCACTACAAGCCTGTCTCTCCATGGAGACACTGTGTAGTGACTGATACATGGATTAAACAGTGGAGAACACTCCAGCCATGGAGGAATATAATGCCTTCCTCACATTTAGACCAGCTACTGCCCAGGAGGGGAAAAAGGTAGAGGTGTATAAGTCTACATTCAGAAGAGATTCACATCAGGCTGCTAAAGCAGCGTGATGCACTAGGGTTCTTCATGTCCAAATAGCCATCAGAAAGGTCCCATACCATATATTAGCTAGCTATAGAACTCAGACTATTACAAAAGAAAGACACAATGCCTATCTAGAGGAACTAGAATCACTCAGTATTAACTCAAATACCATTTTCCTAGGTGATCTGAACTATCCAACTATAATTTGAGAAACCTCACTAACACTACTGCACAAGCACAGAGATTCCTGGACTTTGTCAATACAAATGCCCTGAAACAATTAGTCAGAGTATCCATTGGGAGGAATAACATCTTGGATTGTATTTTTACTAATATGGGAGCATCCTGCACCATCCCTTGTAAATCTGCATCACTTGTTAGGTATGGCAATAAAGCAGCCTCCTTTGAAATAAAACTGAAACCAGAGATCTCTTCCACTCAAGGTACCTTTAGAAATGTCTTTAACACAAGCTACCTACTCCAAGTGCAGGACAAACACCAGAAAAAAAGCATGGTGGAACCATAACATCAACAAGCTTTACAATAAAAGGGAAAGAATTGTGACCAAAAGTAAGAAGAGTAAGTTCTAGAATGTTAGAGCCCTTGCCACTTAAATTAAAAAAAAAACAACTTAAGAACTTAATAAAATCCACCAAAGTCCATTTTGAGGTGAAAATAGCTACCCAAGCCAAAGACAGTCACAAGACATTTTTAGTTATGTTCATAATCTCAAAAGCACAATGCAGCAATGGTTTGAGCTAATTGTGAATGATGTTACCTACACTGAGACTGAAGATATAGCTAACCTACTAGCTGATGAATTTAGCTATAACTCTAACCCTCTCTCCCCTCCATCTGTCCCTCAGGATATACCTGAAACTGGCTCACCTCCTGCTCTCACACAAGACCAAGTCCTAAAAGTGCTATCAAAACCTAAAATACTGCATACAGTAAGTTGATGCATCATAAATACCCAGCCTAGGAATACAAACCTCTTCTGCAACATGAACAGAGCAGTTTGGAGGGACAAGCATATTTTGTCTAGGATACTACTGCTATGGAACAGACTCCCTATCCACATGAAACAAAATTCATCCCTCTCCATTTTTAAGTGCGATTTAGGTCTATGGATGGGAAACAGAACATTTACCCCAGGACCAGGTGGGTATAAATGACCTGAGACATACCTCCCTAGACTATATGAAGAGAGACATCATGGAGCTCTCAGAATATGTGTCCCACATTGGTATGAGCCTAGCATTGAGCAGCATTTTACCTTCTTCAAGGATGATGCCACAATACAAACAGAAGATGACTGACTTTAATAATTGGCTTATTTTCTGGTGTTATTCTAAGGGGGTGCAATATTTGTCAGCATGGAAGTAGATGGTCTGCATCTCTCCCCTTTAGGCTTTTGAATATTAACTAAAACATTGTCCTCCCCCATAGTGCCTTTTTTAGGCAATGCCAAACTGAAAGTACTTTCAGCATAGCAAATCAAAACCAAGAAAATCTAAAGGTGTTACTGCTCAATACTAGGAATCTAAACAAAACGCTCCACTTCCTACAAGCTATTCTCACCCTAGAGAATGCAGACATCTGTACAGTCACTGAAACATAGTTTAAATTAGTGGAGAGCAAATGGCAGTACAAGGTTATAGGGCCTTCCAAACATTTAGACCAACTACTACACAGACAGGAACTAAAGGTTGAGGTGTCTTGATTGTCAACAAAAATAAATATACTTCAAGGCTGGCCAAACAGGACAATGTACTTCAGCTTCTTCATGTTCAAATCACCATAGGCGAAATCCAGTACCACTTCTTTGCAAGCAATAGGTCCCCCTCTATGATCCAAGAAACCCTCAACATGTATTTAAACTTATTGAAAACACTCACAATACAACCCAGTACCATATTCATGGGTGACTTTAGTTACACCATTACTTAACTGAGAATCATATACAGCAACAAACATACAGGCACAGAGATTCCTGGATTTTGTAAACACCAGCTCCCTGGACCAGATTGTCAATAAACTGACCAGGTGTACAAACATACTAATATGGGAGAGTGCTGCATACCTCCTAGTGTAATGCCTTCTCTGGTAAGGTCAGACTATAAAATAAGTAAAAATAAAATCTGGAACCTCAGCTAACCCTGGTATATTTAGGAATTACTCTAAGGCTAACTTCCTACTACTAAGTAATAACCTGGAAAAATGTCAAGCCCCCAAAAACCCTGAGAACACTGCTGCCTATGAGGAATTGTTCACAGAAACCCTATACAAGCATGTTAATAGCTGCATAGAGGCAGCTGTATGCACCAGGAAGAAGAACAGATCTAACTCAAAAAACAAGCCACCCTAGTGGAATCACAACATCAATAGGTTGTATAGCAAAAGGAAGAAAATCTTGGTAAAAATTAGGAGGTGTAGTACCCAGCGGGACAAACACACTATCAAACTAAACAAACAACACAGAGGATAAATAAGGTATACAAAGCCATATTTGGGGTAAATTTGTCCTCCCAGAGAAAAAGGGCAACCACAAGGCATTCTTTAGCTAGATCCACAACCTCGAAGGCAATACACAATTGTGTGCAGAGCTTATTGTTAATGGAGCCACCTATACTGAGCCAGAAGATATAGCAAACATACTAGCCAACAAATTTAGCTCAAACTTTACCCCTCTTTCTCCCTCAACCTTCCTCAGAAAATACCATCAAATATAACTCTCCCTGCTATTACTATGGAACAGGTCCTTAATGCTGTCTCTGAGGCCAAGAACATTGCATCAATAGGTCCAAACATTATCCCAGGATGCCTTCTAGTTGTATTAAACATGACCTATCAGGCCTTCTGGAATTGCTATTTAACTGTAGCCTGCAAACAGGCTTTGTGCCTCATTATTGGAGAATGGCAACAGTTATCACTCTGCACAAAGGTGAGCCATCTACAGACCCTGGAAACTACAGACCCATAAGTCTCACTAGTTTCATAGAAAAAGCCATGGAAAGAATTATCATGGAAATGATCAATAATGACATAGGAAACCACCAGACACTGGACCCAACCCACTCTGGTCTGTCAAGGGCAAGTCATGCCTACTCAACTTGTTGGACTTCTTTGAGAAGGTCACCAAAGCATTGGATGAGGGCAGAACTGTTCACCTGCCTACCGTGATCTGGCCAAGGCATTTGACACAATACCCCACTTGGGCGTTGTTGAAAAACTCAAGAGGTTAGGTATAATGTCACTCAGTGGATAGCCAGATGGCTCACAGGCAGAACCCAGGAAGTTAGAACTGTCTGGGGAGACCACCTCTACAAAGAGGCCAGTCACAAGCACAGTCCCTCAGGGACTAGTTCAGGGACTACTCCTTTTTGGCATTTATTTCCCTGATGTCAAGGCCAATGTCAGTGGCTTCTGGCTGACTAAATTTGCAGATGATTGCAAATTAGCAGCAGTCATAGACTCCCCCACTGACACAAATGTTCTCCAGGAAGGGCTGACAAAGACAAATAACTACTGTCAAAGCTATAAACTAAAACTAAATGCTAAGAAATGCATAACAGTATGCTTCAGGAAGTCATGCACCCCTGGTAACTATCATATTGACAACACACCCCTTAGAGCTGATCCAGTAGTCAGGGACTTAGGGACACACATAGATAGTAATGTAGCTGTTGATCATCATGTATCTACAGTAGTGAGGAAAATCATTCTATGTTGTGCAACTTATAAACAAAGGTATGGCATCTAGGTACAAGGAAGTTACTGCTCCACTATATGTGGCATTCGTCCGACCTACCATTGAATGCAATGCCCCCTTTGGTATCTTCCTCACTAAATAAATACAAGGTATACGTAAAATGGTTTATGCAGACTGCCTCAAGGCCCTATCCCTGTATTCTGTCTCCTACGGGCTTTTGAGGGGAGATCTATGCCTGGCATACAAGTCATTGTCAGACCCCACCCTGATGGACCTCCTGCATATCCACAAAAAAACAGCACCAGAATTACCCATTCTAAAGAATTAAAAATTGTTTGTGATGTAAATAGGACCTGCTGGAAATACAAGTATGTATCCCAGAGACTACCTTTTCTCTGGAACAGAGTCCTGATCCATGTGAAGCAGAGTTGCTCTCTAACCCAATTTAAGTGTAACGTGGATAATTGGATGGCAAAAAGAAAATTAATTCCTGGTTTGGCACCTATGTCTCTAATGGACACAAGGAGATGGTAATTTCCCAGGCCCCTGCTTGTAAATGTTTCATCTCCCAAGTCCCTGCTTACACCTATCAAGGGTAGAAAGCTTGACAGATATTTGGAATGCATGGCTAAGCTTAAAAAGGCCCTTGTGGTCATTAGCCTGGTAAACACTTATGAACTTATGAAGGACTGCCCACTGTACTACCAATGGACAGATGCAGCTTCTAAATGCTTTATCCCATGCATGGGCCCCCTCAAATTATCTGTGATATTATCCCAATTATTTTCTTTAGGTGTAATATATGATTATTGACCATGGGATGTTTAAGACCAATCTATAATCAAATGGAATAGGTTATTTTGAGCACAAAAAGGGAAATTGGCTAGGCTTAAAATGGTCCACAAGGGCAGCTAGCCTAGTACTTACCTATGACCCTATTAAAATCAGTTTTAGGGAGAGTTTATCCACCTGCTCCTCCCTGATATTGAAGTCTTCACCCTCAAATTTCTGCTACTTAAATATATTAACTCATAGCTCTCTGTTTCTCAGAACAGGAGGAATATTTTCAGGTACGATAAACGTAGACTTGGTCTATAATCACTATAATCACAGCTTCAGTCTTGCTCCTCCAAGAATTGTATTTGCAGTCCTTAGAATTTCAACAAGAACCTGCCTTGTTCAATACTATAAATGTGTCCCATTTACATATAAAGTAGACACAGTGATAGACTTATGGCCTCCTTGTGTAATAACAAAACATATTTCCAGCAGTGAAAATAACAGACAAATTATCCAGGCTGTCAGCTGTAATAAAGCCATGTTGTAGTAAACAGCACTGCTTACCTGCTAAGATAATAGGTTGGGAACATACGTATCCCCAATGAAGACTGAGAAATAATATGTAGCAAAATGTAATTCATGGCATTCTCTTCTAATATGAGACTATGAGAACTGACTGAGCTTCATTCTGGGTTGCTTCCGGCAACACTTTGTTACTCTTGGGAGTAGGTGGATATGCAAAGCAAGACCTGATTCCATTTAAAAGAAAAAACACCAATTGCTCAGTCTCACTGCCATGTTTTACTCAAGCAAAACTTTTAAAGGTATACATTGGTCCGAGATGTGAGATCGTGTTTCTGTCTAAAAAGGAACCCTTCATTCTTTAGCTCGCACTTGTAAACCACTGACATGCTCCAGCGGTAAGAATCTACTACTGATCTAAGCTGGAAGATGTTCTGCTTGAAGAGTAAAGCCATTCTGAGTTGCCCATTTCTAGATTTCCTGCAACAAACAAGATAACTGGAAAGCAAACCTACTTGCTTGCTTTGTTTCCAAAAAGCAGTTATCATCTGACTTGGTATAAAATCAGACTGCATGGACTGTGCATAAGTTTTTAGTGCTAACCAGACTGCTTAAATCTGTTTTATAATTATCTGTTCTGACCAGATTATTTCATGAAATTTGCTGTATTGATAAGGAATGACAGTAGGCTACATTTTACAAAATCTAAAGCACCTGTAGTGATAGTGTAAGTTGATGTGGGGTTTAGAAATGGTCTACTCTGAAAAAGATTTTTTTTTTTTAAATCCAGCCACTATTGTATGTTCACTTGTTTTTCTTTTTTTTTATTTACATAAAGTGATCATAAATCTTCTAGGTATGAAATGATGTAGCTTTCTATGACACTGCATTCTCCTCAGGATCAGTATTGCAATGAACAGTGTTATTATGTAGGAAGCAATGCATCCAAAAGCTCTGAGATATTCCTTGTTAATGTCTGGCCTGGCTGAATGAACCCCCCTGATGAACTCTGCTCTTTTTCTGCCTTTTCCAAAGGCAGCAACAATTTGTACTGCTGCATATCTATCAAAATACTCAAAATCTGAATCCTCAAACAGGCTCTAGCTGGGACTCTATCCAGATGTTGGTCATCCTTAGCTCTACGGAGACTTGTAGCACATATCCTAATGACTGGAAATTTCCTGTGGTTTACCTGCTACTAAGAGACAGTTGTTTACATAGGAAAGATATGAATCATCATTGCCTTAAATGGAAATAAAAACCACTAATACCAAATATTTTACAAAAGCTTTTCTGGGTTATTGTTGCCCCCCCTCATGTTAAGTCTGTGAATTAACAACGTCTAAAGTCTACTTTGAACTTGAGCAATTTCATACGAGCAGGACTAATTGAAATGTATAAATTAAAAAGGCATCTTTCATATCTGTATTTTCCATCCAGGTATGTTATACAATCAGAGAAACAAGGTATGAGATAGTAATCATATTAAAGGTTCTCACATTGAAAAATTGTTTTCAAAGCAGTCAAGTCCAGAATGGATCTAAATGAACCCTCTTTCTGAGCATGATAAATAATTTTGAGTAGAAACCTGAGTGTTTAAATTCTATATATACAGGAGTACAATTAATATAGCAATAACCCACGCCTGGGTGTGGGTAATGCTGGATTTACCCACGGTTGGTGTGGTATGGTCACGAGGGTGAACCCCAAGTGGCCAAACAAAGCCAACCGTGGGCAAATCCATCATTACCCACACCCAAAAGTGGGTTATTGCTATTATACAATGACATTATTTAAGAAAAAAAAATAATTACGTTTCTTAAATAATGGCATTGTATAATGCCTCCTTGCTGCCCTTCCACAGCTGTCTGGTATTCTGCGGCAGTTCTGATGTACTGCACATGCATATGCCTACGTAGTACATCAGAGCTGTGGGCAAAAGCAACGGAGAAAGCAAGATCTCCATTGCTTTTTACAAATTGTTTTGCTATGTTAAATGGGTTTAACATAGCAAGACAGCTTTAAAAAAGCAATGGAGATTCTCCGTTGCTTTTTTAAAGCTGTCTCGCTATGTTAAACCCATTTAACATAGCGAGACAGTTTTGAAAAAAGCAACAGAGAAAGCAAGATCTCTGTTGCTTTTTACAAACTGTTTCGCTATGTTAAATTGGTTTAACATAGCGAGACAGGTTTAAAAAAAGCAACGGAGAATCTCAATTGCTTTTTTTAAAGCTGTCTCGCTATATTAAACTCGTTTAACATAGCGAGACAGTATGAAGCAATGGAGATCTTGTGTTCTCCGTTGCTTAAAAAAAGAGTTATAGTAATGGAAAAAGTCCGGGCGACCGGACCTTTTTTCCATTACTATAACTGATTTACAATGTGCACGCTGACCAATCAGCGTGCATGTTTTTGAATATTAATGGGGGGTCGTTGTATAATAGACAATGATGAATGGCAGATTTCTAGTATATCAGATAAAGAAAGGCAGGAATTATGAAAAGATAAAAAAAAAAAGATAAAAAGATAAAAAAAGTAAATTCCTTCAATATGATTTTCCTTGACAGACTTGATTCTGTTACTCCATCCAGAAAAATCAGAATCAAATCCAACTATGCCCCCTGCCTAACAAAACAAATGCACTCAATCATACACAAAATAGATTCTTCCTGAAAAGCCTGAGTTAAAAACAAGTCCCCTCTCTTACTGTAGATATACAGTGAGCTCAGAAACCTGGCTAAAAAATTTGCCAACAAAGGCAGATTTTTTTCCCTCTAACCAAATACCCTACACAAAAATCCACAAAAATTCTGGGCCACCACTAACAACCTGCTCCACCCAGGTAACCCCACTACTCCCAACCCCTTTCCTAACAACACTGCTTCTGAAACTGCCTCCCTCCTTAACAACTATTTCTTAAAAACTATTCAAAATTTCACACTTAGTACATCTCACTTGATACCTCCACTATCCCATTACAATACTCTCCCCAATGCTTTTTCTTTCCAACCAGTCCCAATTACTACAATTAATTCTCTTCTTAACAAACTTAAACCATGCTCACCATCAGCAGACCAACTACCCCTTCATTTCCTAAAAATAGCTGCACAATCCATCGCCTGTCCTGTGTCTATTCTTATTATCCATTCCATCTCAGAAGCCCTGGTCCCTGACATTTGGAAATCCTTCTATACTATCCCTCTTCACAAAGGTGGTAACTCTACAGATCCTTCTAACTTTAGACCAATTGCTATACTGTTCCCCCATCCAAAATTTTGAAAAAGTGCATCCATGTTCAGCTAACTCAAACACCTTCTTGATAACAGTCTTCTCACTCCTTCCCAGCATGTCTTTAGGCCCCACCATAGCATTTCTACTGCATTACTGTCATTTACCAGAATAATAGCTGAAGCCCGTGACAATAACCTCCTCATCTCCAGTCTTTTCCTCGATCGTTCAAAGGTCTTTGATACTATCTCTCATTCTAAACTTCTAACTAAACTCTCAGACCTACATGTCTCTACCTCCTCCATCAACTGATTCTCTAGCTATCTCTCCGGCAGGCAGCAATCTGTCCTCTCTCCATTCCTCCCTGTTAGTTCTGGAGTTTCCCAAGGATCAATTCTGGGCCCCCTCCTGTTTAATATATTCACTAATAAACTTTACTCTGCTACCAACCTCTCTACATGTCTACAGTATGTTGACGACTCCACCCTCATTACCTCTGCCCACAACATCCCTGATCTACTAGCTCTCAATCAACAAACCTTTTCCTCTGTTGAAACCTGGCTCTCTGATAACCAGCTCATATTAAATCCCCAAAAAAAACCTCCTCCTCTTCCTCCCTAAAACACTTGCCCAGCGCAAAGCCTCTTTCTCTATATCCTCTCTCAACAACACCAGTATTAAACCTGAACCCAATACTAAACTACTTGGAGTTATCATTGATGATGAATTAAAATTTGATATTCATATTCAGCAAAGTATAAAAAAGACCCACCAGAAACTTGGACTTCTCTTTCGTAATCAAAAATTTCTGTCACCCTCCTCCAAACCCTCCCTCACTCAGCTCCTACTCCTACCCTGCTTTCTTTATGCCACCCCTGTCCTTACTCATGTTCAGACAACTCTTATCACTAAACTAGAGTAAACTTATAACAAAATTGACAGATTTGCCACCAATCTTCCTTACAAATCTCACCACTGTCTTGCCATTAAGTTACTCCAATGGCCAGAATTCTCCAAACAGCTACTTATACCTCAGCTACATATTGCACACTATCTTATATGAACCCTCATCCTGTCCCTCCATCTCCAATTTAGTCTCCTTCTATAACCCCCTCGTCACCTCCATACTGCCTTCAATTATACAAACCCAACAAAAACACTGGTAAGACCCTTTACAAATACTCTGTAGCCCATGTTCGGAACTCACTCCCTCTCTACATAAGAAGCATTCAGCATAAATACCTGTTTAAGAAAGAACTTAAACTTTTCCTTCTGAAGACTTGGTCATGCTCTTGTCACACCCCCACTTGAACTAGTCTCCTCCCTTCTCATCTTACCTGCTTTTCCTTATTAACTCCTTTTCCTCCTTCTACTTGCTCTAGAAAACTCTATTCATACTGTACTCCTTAGTGTAATAGTCTCTAAACCTTTTATTTGGCCTGTGCTATATACTGTTCTCAAATTTTGGAAATCGTACTTGTTAACTATTGTACCTATGCATTATACTGCTTTGCACACATTTTTGACTTGTACTATAGTCCTACTTTAATATTTTGTAAATATCATAATTACTTGTATTATTTCTGGAGCTTTTCTCCTCAGGTCTCCACTGAAAATGGCCCCTGGCTCGGTTACTAACCCAGTTAACAAATGTCAATAAATAAATAAATAAAATAAATAGATGTTTCCAGGGAAAATCAGATGATGTTTTGAAATTAGTAACTGTTGATATTTACCTTGGGAAGATGACACGTGGTACATAGTTTCTAAAAATATGAAGATGAAAGAAAAATGTACTCTTCAGAAGTATTGCATGAGTGAGTTATAGAATAAGATCTGTAGAAGTTTCAACTCCAAGAAAAACACAGTGTAGCTAAGAGAGAAAAACAGAACAAATAAAAAGTAAATAACTAAAATAATTTAATGTTAAAAAAACACTCATGCTTAGCACTTTCATCCATTCAATTAACTTCTTCAAAGCATGAGTGAAACAAGCAGCGTAATTCTTTAAAATTCTCTTCATCTAATCAAAATTCTCAATTATCGCAATCCATTTTCGCATCAAATTTAAAATTTCAAATTAACAACCATATAAATCAATAAAATACCTAAACATCATACTAAAATAAATATAAATTATATGTTAAATTGTATAATTGTATCTAAAAGCTCACATTTCATAAAACTAATGTTATTTAAATTACGTAATTTCTTTCTTGGTAGAGTAATTGGGTTAATATTTAGTACTGGGAATTCCCAAGGAAGAGTTGTTTTCTCATAACCCATTTTTTTCTAGTTTAGCTCTAAGAGAACACAGCAGTTTATAAGCATGTTTACAACTCCAAAAAATATGTAATAAATCAGCATTTGGTGCTGAACAGGCTTAACACATTGGGGAGATTTCAGGCTTATATTTATTTAATTTGAATGGGGTAAGGTAAGCATTATTGTTAATCATTAGTTGCGTATAAATAAGTTGTTTAAATGGTGTGAGTTTGAGCTTATTTTTAATCGCATGGAGCTTTAATTCTTCTGAGCAATTTTCTGTTATATTTGTCTATGGAAGATTTACTAGAGTATGAATTCAAAACTTGTTGATATTGCAGATCATATCTTATAGTTGTTTCATAACATTACATGTATATAGTGTATATAGTTATTTTTGCCTTCTTTTTCTATAATCTCTATATAATTTCATACTTTAACATTTCTTATACTTTGTAAATCTGACTATTGGATATACAATTTTGAATTTTTTTATTTTTTATGCTGGACACGAGTTTCAAAGAAATAAAAATATATTTAAAAAAAATGCTATTTATAATTTTGCTGACTACAATTTAAGTACACGGTTAATGGAAACTTGATCAATTAATCCTGGCCTCACTGTGGCATTTAAATGAAATTGCCATATCAACTCTTTGTATTCTAACATACTCTCCTATTTACCTCCTATAGGGCTTAATACACACCTTATCAATAATTCCAAACTTGAATTTAAGCATTTTAAGCAGGGCAAGACTTTAAAATGTTTTTGTAGCACGTTGTTAATGTTTTATTTGGTTATATCATATAAATGTTCATATATTCTTTTTTTCATTAAGTGTTCACTCTTTCTCACATACAAAAAGTTGCAATCCAAGCATAAAGAGATGTATACAACACCTTTAGTAGAACAATTAGCCCATGTGGTTGACCTAAGTTCTTGCTTCTTGTATTTTACAGAGAAGTTATCACCTTCAAGGATAAAATTACAAAAATACACATACCAAATTTCCATGTGCCTGGCTTTTTAGTGTTTCCCAACTCACCAATTTCTCCACACTTCAAATTTCGTTTTCAAATTGTCACCTCTTATAAATAAACATAGGATGGTCTCCAATATAATCAATCAAACTAGCAACCACTGTATAAAATATTTCAGTTCTTCTTAATAATATATTTTAATGCACCTAAATTGGTGCTATATGTTAGTACCATGGCCCTACTAAAACCTGTCTATAGACGTTTGTAGGAGAAATGTGAGCCTTTTTTGGAAATAGGGTGAAAAAGCAGACCTTCAAATCTGGAAGTTATTAATACTGCACAACTGTGACTAAAATGATGAAAATATTATAGATTAGGTTTAACAAGATCTTGCAGTACATTTTACCTAACAATGTTTATTGTGTTCTAGGTAGACAAGCAAAGAATATGATCATTTTGATAAAAGAGATAGTGAATGGGATTTATAAAGAATGATAATGAAAGTAAAGTAATAGTTGTGATAGGAAGAAAGGCATTTGATAGGATATGTCATAAGCAACTGTAAAAGATATTAGCAGAATATGCTATGTGAAAGAGTTGTTTATTATAAACTGCATATGAATCATCATAGATTAGAACGTTGATAAGTGAATTGCTTGGCAAAGATATAAACGTATATAGATGAGTAAAGTGGGGGTATCCAATGACTGGCACTTTCTTCTCATTAGTAATGAATGCTGTATTGCTATAGCCAGATACATGACACTGCGTGGAAGATACAGAATGCAATGATTTTGATTTTGTCAACAGCATTACTTCACTAATTTCTAAGAATGGAAGTTGGCTTAATGAAGCTGTGAAAGAGACAGAAAAGGGTTTAAGCCAGATAGGAATGCATTTAAAAAATCCAAGATAAAAGTATAACAGACAGTGTAAACATTGGGAAATATATATTGTCTCACTTGAGATACTGAGTTGAAAAGTGTTGGAAATGAAGTCTGGGAGGTGGGTGCTGGTCCTGTCTCAGTGGGAAGTAATGCTAGAAGGCATTCAAAATTTAGCAAACTTTGGGAAGTTATTTAGGCTGAGTCACAAAAAAGAACTATAGATGATAAATGTGGTAGTTATGGATAAGCTTGCTTATTTAGGTGGGGTGTTTACATTTCCAGCACACAAAGAGAAAGTACATTTGACTGAGGCCTTTGGCATGGCATGACAAAAGATGATTATTGCGAAATTACAAGGAAAAATTGGGGGTTAGGTTTATCTCTTTACATCTGTGCTGGATTTTGTGGAAAGCTAAATGTGATTCTTCTTCTGTACTTGCTAGACCCTTAAATTAAAAATAGCATGATTTCTGGATAGCATGTAGGCAGCATACAAGTTGTCAGTAGAAGAAGATCTGCAGGAATATTTTAAGAAGATGTATTCATGGAATGAAAATATCGATCAGATACCATAAAAAAGAGAATTTGGTATCACACAGTTTCATCTGATACCCCCATTATAATATTTATCTGTGTCTCATAAGTATGCTATAAGGAATATAAAAATAGGTTTGTTACAGTATGGGGATATGCAATTATAGTTGCTACTGAATAAACTGCCAGTGAATACTTTAAATGAAGCATAAATATATGGGGAAAGCAAATGTACAGTTTGTGATACTGCTGAATCAGTTTCACATATATTTCGTGACAGTAAAATAATACATATGTTTTGGAATGTGCATGGAAAGAGTTTAATATAACATATTTTCGTAATGTTAATTTAGGTATGACTATATATGGGAAATATGAGAATGACTCTATATAAAACACTGATGTGATAGATAAATTGTTCATGAGTTGTACATGATTCAATTGGAAGAGATGATTTAAAGAAAGCTTATATAAAAAGAAATGGTTTACAAAAGCAATGTTTAAAAAATGAATATTGCTTGTAGCAAAAAGGGTGGGGATGATTATGTCATATAACTTTTGGTTTCAGTAATAATATAATACATTAGTAATAAAATGCCATTATCTTTGACTTATGATTTCAACAATAATGTGAATATGTTTCTTTGATTTTGTTTCTACTAACATATCACTCACTACTCTTTTCACTACATGCCATACGATCGTTTACATCCACCTGAGTTAAAAACAATGCAGGCAGATGGTATGTCAGTTTAATGCCTCATCTCAAACATGGCATACCTTCCATTATCAATGCCAAGTCTATTAGCTGTTGGGCCACCAACACTGGATAATATTTATATGGTGCTGGAGTGCCCAGAGGTTTTGAAATGGCTGAATCCATCCCTCTCCTGCAAAAAGGGCACAGGATTGGAGGTGACTCCGGATTCTCTAGCTTTCAACACTATAGGTACCCAACTCTTGGCTGCACTCATGAGTACCTACTGGCATCAGTGGTCAACTCTTATCAGGACCATTGTTAAGACAATTATTGTTTCAGCTCTGAAACATTATTCATAGTTAAGCAAATCTATAGAAAAGAGTTGAGAAGGCAGTGCAGGGCCTTATTCTCATGGTGGAATACCTGGATGAAATCTGAGACAGAGACACATGCCCAATAACTAGCCATTATATAAGTAGGAAGTGCCTGGAGTATAAGCACTTAACTACACCTCTGGCATTGTAACTTTAAGGAAGCACCATGACCTGAGGGTTTTTTTTTTTTTTTCATTTTCTTAGCATAAGTTTCTATGGTTAATCTTTTATACTAAAGAAAACCTTGTCAGATGGGTCCCTCATATATACTGAATTAACAACACTGCTGCAGTATATATTATAGTAGTGCAATTATGTGACTTTGGTTAGGATCACACTGATTTAAAATACATTATTTAATACAATAAAAAGTGAGCAACATAAACTAAGATGACAAAGAGCTGGAAGGACTGGAGAGATGATAACAATGACAAGAAGTGGTTTTAAAAAGGGGGCACAAGAGGTGAGGGGTAAAAGAAACATGGTCAGATAATGGGAGGTGCTGAAATATGCTAGTGCCAAGTAATGGATCTTTATGAAAGATAAAATAACTAAAGATGGGAACTGTAGCACAGGTACAAAAGGGGATAAAATATAATACAATTGATGATGATTGAGATTATGGAGAGAAAGCACCAGACTGGGAAATATTTAGTTATTAATTCATTCTTACTTGTTACTTAGATAAGTTGACTGGCTCACAAACCACTTTCCACAAACTGGAACACAAGACTAGCTATTTATGTTAGCTATCAGACAGTCATGCTAGTGGGGAGAAAGAAGAGATGTAGCAGAGAGGTATGATATGCATACCTCGAAACGGAATAGTGTTGAAGAATATACTGATAAAAAATCAACATAGCTTAAGAAAATGGGGAGGGGTGATCAAAATGGATGATTTAATTCTTCCATAAATGTGTCTATGTCTTTGTCACAGACTGGCAAAGAAATGGAAGCAGATGAAGTCTATGAAATGGCACATTTTATTCAGTGAAACAAGGAACTGAATAGGAGTATTAGGCTTTTAGATGATGTTATATGTGGCACTGATGAGGTGAGTGAACTGATGATAAAAGTCCCACTAAGTAACAACTGTGTGCAGTTTGGTTCAATATTAAAGAATGTTAATAGGAGGGAAATTAAGCTGCTACACCCCCTCCCTCGCACCACCTTACTAATGTCTGCTAACTGTAGTCCTAATCTTGGCCCTGCCCTAAACCCCCCAACCTTAAACCTCACCCTAGAAAAATAATTTCCATAACTACCATTGCAAAAGACACTCAGACATATGCTGCATACAGCAGCACATATGCACAACATTAAATATATCCCCTTAATTAGCCCTTACCCTAACCATAATCTATATATCCTAGCACACAAAATCTCCCCCAAGAAAGCCAAAACTTTTGATATATCCAAAGGTTTTGCTATTAAAACTACTTTTCCACACACATCCTTGATCTTCCTTCTTTTGACATCTCCAGCACTCCATAATAAGTTATTTTGATTTTTTCATGCACTTCACAATGTCAATGAATAAGGACAATTCAACAGAGTAAAAAAAAACTATCATATATCTCATCTATAAAGACATACATATTATACATATATATATATATATATATATATATATATATATATATATATATCAACATATATATACACACATACGCACACACATACATACACACATACATACTGTATATATATATATATATATATATATATATATATATATATATATATACACACACACACACACACACACACACACACACATGCATATATTTATATGTGCAATCAAAAAAGGTATAATAGTCATTTGGTAGGACAGTTTGTGTGAATGTAAAAAGTAGTGATTGTATGTATGAGTGAATGTTCATTTATGTCATTATGACTGAATTAAAGTTTTACATAGTGCAAATGTTGGGAGTATAAAGAAAAATTAGGAGGAGGTGCTGGTGTAAAGATGTATAGGGTAGCATTATAGGGGTTAGTTTGTATGTGCAAGTGTCCATATTTAGGGTTTGAGTAAGGGCTATGGAACTAGGGGGAAATGGATAGATTTTGTGTTATGCTTTGGTAGTGGTGTGTGTGTGCATGTCTGTGTTTGTGCTGTGTGTGCATAAAACAATGAGCCATAACCTTAGGTGTTTTGTAATATAGCTGTCATTTCTTTAATTATTGATTGTTTTTACTACTATGTTCCCTGGTCTAGTATTAGATCTCCCACTGCTACTTTCCCTGCAAACACTTTCAAAAAGGACAGGATAAGGCATTGCTAATAGATCAGACAGAGATCACTTTTAAGAAATTAAGAAAATATAATGGCAAATTGCTGAAGACTTTCTGAAGGGTTTAGATTTTCTAACCCTTTGATTTTTCCCACAAAGAATTGTTGTAGATTATTGACGCTCCAGGTGTCCTGTTCAAGTTGCTACAATGTAGTGTTGTATATAGTAATAGGTTAGACCAGTGAGATATAAAGAAGGACAGTGGGTTTCCTAGAGTGATTAGACATATCTTTTAGAATTAGGCAGACTAGTGAATAAGCTTTCATGACTTTGGTAGAGCCATGCAGCTTTTCTTAACTTTCTGCTCTATTATATTCTATTTGACTTATTTTTGAATACATATATTTAATAGTTTCAGTAACCATCAACAGTTGTTATCCAGTCTTTCTTTGGGTGTTTCTGTGTGCTTGTCTCAACAATACTCTCACTTGTTTAGGGTTTTAGTGTTGGATAATGAATTGATTGCTCCTTTGTCAGATATGCAGGCAGTTTGTTATTTTTATACAACACTTTTTAACCCATGAGGGCTTATAGCTGAGGTAATATTTTTCTATCAGTTAATATTAATAAGGTTTAGTTTATCTGTTAACACTCTCACTTTGTGTTTATCTAAAGTTTAAAAAATGGTCTACCACTGGAGGTATGGAGCCAGTCATGGATCCTAAGTGTTTCCTCGTGCCGCAGCCATCTTTGAATCCATACTGTTTTTTTTTTATGCCCTGCCCACTCCCATCCCCACCTCCCTCACTCATCAATTACTTCTGAGGGCAACTACTCTCTTTGGACTATGACTCCCCAAAGGGAGCATCATTGGCAAACCGATGCCCACCCGGAATGGGCACTCCCACCCTTCCATGCTGCTGCATAAGTCACCCAAGCCACCATTTGTACCTGGGTTGACTGGGCTGTTGTCAGAGCTGTATCTTCCTGCACCACCAGAGCAGACACATTGATTTGAACCTTTGAGCTCAGGATGAAATTGTAGTTACCTCTAAAAAGAGTTGATAAGCATAAGTAGTTTCTATACTTTAATCTATGTTTTTATGACTAGGGATAGCCATCGAGCTGTTTCAACATTGGCGCTAGTTGATTATCACCAATGTGATACCCCAACACCATTTGTAAATTGGAAAAAAAGGTTATGGATGCATGGCTGGATGGATATCAGTTTTTGGAAGATAACTTGTACCATTTTTTTCTTTGTATAGACAGATAATTTTTGCCTAAATATATTTGCCTTGCTGGTATGTGCCCATGAATACCTAAGATAAAATCATAGAACTCTTTGATGCTATTATGAGCAGACTTGTTTTTGTCAGTGACAATAGTATCCTTGTCTAGTTTCATAAATCTATCATTAAAATATCTTCTCCTATGTTAGATCAAAATTCTTCAGTTTTAAACATGACATCTTGTACATTTCTGCATGAAATCCATTAATGGATATTTACACAAATAAAACAAAATTTAAAATTAGCATTTTTATTGAAGGGTAAATCTCCATGCTCCCACGTCTTCTTACTTTTATATTCTCACTCTGATGTCACTACAACATGAAAAAAACATGGTCCCCAACAATTGAACCAGACATGGCCACAATCTCCTGTCAGTAGCATCCTGCTAGGCCCTTGAGGCATTTCTATGGCCCATACTCTACACCTTGAGAGCTAATGTAAGCACCTGTATCACTATGGTGGCCTCCTATATTTTCCTCTAATGTTTGTGTACTCCGATGTGAGTCCCCTTCAGAAGACTGACTTTTCAGAAAGTCAAACTTCATATGGTCAAGACCACGTTTGACTTTTCGAAAAGTCAAAGCTTTTGTATGGAGATTGCGGTACAGTGGGGATCGGGGAATTTGCCCTTTTTCCCACTGTAGTGTGATCTTGGAGATAATATATATAATATTCAGGGAGGCTTGCCCCCCTACAAAATGTAGATTTTTGTTGTATTGTCTTGTTCACCTTTTCAGAAAGTCTCGACCATATGAAGTTCAACTTTCTGAAAAGTCCATCTTCTGATATAAATCCTTCCCATACATACACCTAAAAGGGCTACCATCACTAGGCTAGGGAGTTCCAAACCCACATCTCACAGTTAATGGTCCCTTGTGTTGTGCAAGCCTGTACTTGTATGTTGCAGTTGACTGACTGCAAACTATGGATTTCAGTAATCGGTTAGATATCAGAATGCTTCTAAATTATCCATTTTATTGTCAAGAATTATTGTATAGATCAAATCCACATTCATCCCTGATTGCTTGCATCCTGAATAGTTTTCACTTTTTTCTGTTAGGAATTTGAGGAGTTGTTAAAAAGACACTATGAGGGAATTTGATAAAGAAAGGGTTTCAGGATGGTTATATAGCAGAATAGCTGGGAAAAGGAAAAGAGGAGTCCTTATATTAAATGCAAGAGGGGCTCCAATAGTCATAGAAGGGGATAAAAACATAACAACAGTAGATTTGTAGTGCTAAGGGACTACTGGCAAAGGAGGAGGATTACACTGGCATGTATTTATATTCCACCTAAAACTGCTATAATGGAGCGTAAGGAAATTCTGGGATAAATAATCACTTTACAGCAAGGAATATTACTTATAGGTGGGGACTGGAATTTGATTTGCAGCAGTGAAGATGTGTCGAAGGTATATTTTTGAAGAAATTTATGAAAACATTTGGCATGGAAGATGTGAATTCAGTAATAGGAGTTTGAAGTGAATTTACATATTATTCCCCAAGGTATTAAAACTGGGCTAGGCTAGACAGAATTTACATTTCATATGAACAAGTGCATTTAATTGAATCTTGATACACACCCAATAACTATTTCAGATCATGCATCAATAATAACTAAAATAAAAACATTGTAATGAAATAAAAATGAGACACTGGCACTTTCCCACCCATCTGTTGAAAAGAGAGGAACTGAAGGAATGGGTAGTGGAGATTATTCAGGAGCTATTCAAAAGGAAAGAAATTACTTCTGAAAATATAGTTAGGGAGTTGGATTAAATTAATGTGGAATTTAAAAATAGGGTGGAAATAAAAGAAAGGAAGCTCGGTCAAGAAGTAAGAATTATTTAGAGGGACTGACAAATGTTAAAGTATTGCAAAAAAGGGGGAATCTCACAGAACAAGAAGAGGATCAGCTGCAGAATGCTAAGCAGAAAATAAGGGATTACCTTGATAATATACATGAGTTTAGAAAGATTGCTGTTAAGCAACTATTTTTTTGATAATAACAGTAGAGCACAAAAACTTTTAGCACAATGACTCAGGCAACAGAAATTGGAAAGAGTTGTCACCGAGCTTATGGAGCCCATAAAAAAGAAGATAGCAAGAGAACCTGTAGAAGTATTAGAAATATTTCAGAAATTCTGTGAAAGTCTGTATAAAGCACATAAATATGGAAATCAAGAAAAGATACAAATGGAAATGTTTATGGAAGAATTAAATATGCCAAGGTTAGAGGTAAATGAGGCTCAATTGCTAACAGTTTGGATAGGAGGAGATGAGATAAAAATTGTGATGTATAACCAACCTACAGGAAAGTCCCCAGGAACAGATGGTATTCCTGTGGAAGTTTGGAAGCTAGGAGGCAAAAAAATGATAAAGATCTAGAAGGTTTTGTGTAACAGTATTTTAAGATGAGAAGTACCAACATCCTGGAAGAAAGCGGTGGTAGCTGTAATACTTAAACAGGGTAAAGATCCATCAGATCCAGCTTCATACAAGGCCCATTTCAATATGTAACCATTATTAGAAAGTGTTTATGTCTATAATGGCAAAAAGAATGGCAAATGTGATACCAAAATTGATAGATATGGATCAATTTGGTTTTGTGGAGGGCAGGCAAACATTTGACAACATTACTAGAACAATGATGATCCAGAGGGAAGTAGAATATAAGAAAATACCATTGTTGATGGTGGGTCTTGATACAGAGAAAGAATTTGACATAGAGAGCTGGGACTTTATGAACAGGGCAATGGAAGCATTTGCATTTCCTGAAAAAATTATAAGGTTAATTAGGAGGATATATGAGAGATCAGAGGTGAAAATTAAAGTGGGTGGGGTCCCCTCTGATAATTTCTGCTTCAAGCGGGTGAACCAGGCAGGGGTGTCCTCTTTCCCCTTCATTATTTGCAATATATTTAGAACCATTGGCAAAGAAAATAAGGGATTCAGGAATTCAAGGATATAATTGCTATGGTGGGCAAGAAAAGCTAGCTCTATTTGCAAATGACATTATTTTATACCTGACAAAACCAGAAAGAGACATTACACTCCTGTGGAACATTTTGAGTCAGTTTCAAATCTTTTGGTGATACAAAATTAATGAAGGTAAAAAAGGCAATATCTGTAAAGTATGCACCGACACATGAATTAATTCAGCAATATCCATATTTATGGAGACATGATAAAATGAAGTATTTAGCAGTATGGATTAAAAATGATTCTGATGTGGCAGCTAAGGATATGTGGGAAGAGAATAAACAAAAATAATACAAAAACTGATAAAATGGAAGTTTTGTTATATGGATATGGATAGTAAGATACAAGCAGTTAAAAATGTTTTTAGTTCATTAGTCTTATACACAGGTCAGGCATATTTTTATCAACCAGAAGAGAAGTTGTGTATAGCAATTAATAAGGAGCTGAAAGCATTTATCTTGGAGGGAAGATGGCAAGAGTCAAGTGGGATAAGGTGATTCTTCCAGTAGAACAGGATGGATTGGGATTACCCGATTTGAAGGGGTATTTCAGAGCTACACAGTTAAGACTCCTGTACGTAGCACAAGCAGAAAACTATAATTCGAAGTGGAAAGAGATGATGATAAAAGGAGCAGAGCTCAAGAAACAAGGCGAGACTGGGATTATGGATGCAAGCCTTTAAGGAGAATAACAATAATCATACAAAATACTGCATCCATAAAGTAGCAGAAAGTATCCTAAGAACTAAGCCAACATGGGAGTGGAGAAAGGAGATGCTGCTGATAGGGTGACTGCAATTAGGGATATAGACAATCGGCAAGAGGGGGGCTGGAATTTATTGGAGAAAACTGGCAAAGGAACCAAGTTATTGGGAGCAAATAACTAAAGAGGGAAAGATGGTAGAATGAAAAGGTGCCAAGAATTTATTTGGACTGCAGGTTAGAGATTGCCTTCCCTATCAAGGATTGCTATCAGAGTATAGGCAAAGAGAAAGAAATGGGGGGTCATAAACAAAAAAACAGTACTGATAGAGTTTTTAGTAAAATCTAGAACAGAAGCTGCCATTAAAAAAGGGATAATCAGCAGAGAATATAAATATTGCATGATAACTATAAGAATCAATCAGAGGAGATTAGAAAGGATTGGGAAGAGAGACTGGATAAGCAATTCACAAAGAAACAAAAGGAGGATATATGTATGCCCCCCAAATATGCAAAAAAATCTAGAAGATTTAGGATTTTTGCTTGGAAATATTTACATAGATATTGTCATACCCCAAATAGACTCCGGACAGTTTTTCCTCAGGTAGACAACAAATGTTGCAGGTGTGACGGGGAAGAAAGAGATAATTGGGAAGATATTTTCTGGAAGTGCAGTGACTTAGCAGACTTTAAGGATTCCCTGTGTTATGTACTGTCAAGAGATGTTGAGTGGGCAGATTGGTGTGACGAGGGAGATGATTTTTTTCTGAGCTGTGATACAGAATCAGAATTGCCTAGACATGTTAAGGCTTTGCTGTGTCTAATTATGGTGGCTGCCAAAAAAGCAATTACTAGAAAATGGAAATCAAAATCTAAACCAACTACAGTAGAAGTAGTGAATATAGTAACAGAGATAAAACAACTGGAATTGAGATCTTTAGGAAAAAGGTAGGCATAAACTACATAGGAAAAATGGGAATTGTGGGAGCAATACATGCAGGGGAGGAATGAGGTTTAAAAGAAGGCAGGACTTAAATGAGCTATGTAATGTTTGACTGAAAATGATTGGATGGCTTATAAATGATGTATAATGTTTGCAGATGGGAGTGTGCTGGTACGGTTTGTTATGTAAAATGCTTGTAACTAGGATTGTGTCAGTGTCGTTTGTTTTCGTTTATATAAATGTATGATTGCCTATGTTGTAAGTGATGGTTTAATAAAGATGTTTCTTGTTTAAAATAAAAAAGGGCAGGAACCGAACAATTTATGTAATGTTGCTTAGGTTATATGATATATAGCAATATATGTGAAGTATAATGTTTGTAAATGTGGACTTGTTAATACAGTTTGATTTCCTTCATATAAATGTAAATTTGCCTATATCACAAGTGATAATTCAATAAAGATGTTTAAAAAAGACACTATGAAGGATGAAACATTTCCTGTTCAGTACATGCAGTCCCCACAGAGAGAAAGAGAGAAAAGGAGATGGAGCACATTTTGTGCAGCCATTACTAGTTGGCTGCTCATCTCTCTCCAAGTTGACAAACTCCCACCCTCAGCTGTTCACTGAATGCCAAAAACGTATCTTGAAATTTAGGTACCATACATGAATCGAAGGATCTTAAACTGCGGTGGTGGTGCTGCGGTAGCGTTGTCGCCTCATAGCAAGACGTTGTCCCATTCGATTCTCAGCTAGAGTGTATTCTGTGTGGAGGCATACGTGAATGGGGCGTGCCTCCATTGAAGGTTGTGCATCAGGGCTGGTAACCCGGTACATAAAAATCCACTACCAATCATTAGCGGACCAGAGTTCCGCTGTGGCAACCCCCAACCGGGAAAAGCCGAAAGACATAAACAAACATGAATGGAAGGATCTCACTGGAATCACTCAGGTACCATACATCAATGGAAGGATCTCACTGGAATCACTCAGGTACCATTCATGAATGGAAGGATCTCACTGGAATCACTAAGGTACCATTCATGAATGGAAGGATCTCACTGGAATCACTCAGGTACCATAGATGAATGGAAGGATCTCACTGGAATCACTCAGGTACCATACATGAATGGAAGGATCTCACTGGACTCACTCAGGTACCATATATAGATGGAAGGATCTCAGTGGAATCACTCAAGTACCATACATGAATAGAAGAATCTCACTGGAATCACTCAGGTACCATACATGGATGGAAGAATCTCACTGGAATCACTCAGGTACCATACATGGATGGAAGAATCTCACTGGAATCACTCAGGTACCATGCATGGATGGAAGGATCTCATTGGAACTACTCAGGTACCATACATGGATGGAAGGATCTCACTGGATGTGATTCAAAGCTTGCTATAGTGTTTACTTACTTTGTCATGGGAAAGTAAACAACTAAAAAAGACACTATGGTGAACTGCATGCAGCTCTATCCTTTTATGCCCTGGACATTGTTCTCTGTATTGAAACATGGCTTAAGACACACAACAAAGACACTGAATTACTACTCCCAGCCTACAACCTACTTAGAAAAGACTGCACATCAAAAAGAAGAGGCGGTGTCACCCTGTTATTCAAAAATAGCCTTATAGTTGATCCAATAAACTTAAACATCCCTACTTTCAATAACAATGAAACCATATTTGTGAAAATAAAAATTAACCCACAAAAACAACTGAACATACTAGGTTCATATATCCCACCTGGGGACAATATTAATACACTAGAATCCATAATTCATTGGGCATCAGAATCCCTTCCACACGAAACACTCATTTTAGATGACTTTAACATAGACCTCAATAAACTCACCCCTCCACACCTCTCACATAAACCTACATGGTTTCACTCTACTTATCCAAACCCCAGCAAGAACAGACAGAGCTATCAAAAAAGAATGCATTTTAGACTGGATCCTAAGTAATCGCCCATCCATGACACAATACTCCAGTACATTACCCGACATCCTAAGCAGCCACCTCCCTACTTTTCTGTTAAGACAAGAAATTAAACCCACAAAAAATAGCACCCTCAAACATATACACTACAAAAACAACTTTAGAACAGATGACCTAATAGCAGCACTAAACCACTGTAACTGGTCACCCCTCTCAAGTCTCCCCCTTGACAAAGCAGTGGAATACTTTAACTCCACCTTTCTGAACATACTTGACCAACTTGCCCCTCCCCCCCCCCAGGAATAATTTGCAAAAAGTTCATCTCTGCCCCCTGGCTCACCAAAAGTACCCAACTTCTACTAAAAGAAAGGGGCAAAGCTTGGGACACTTGGCGTAACAACAAAAAATCTTCTACTAACTTGCAACTATTTCTTGAACTAAGAAATAAGGCTAAAAACAGATAGGAAACCCCACTACTCCAATATACAAACTAAGCATAATGCTAACCCACAAAAATTCTGGCTGGCCTTAAATAAAATTCTCCATCCCGGTAAAACTACTACTCCACCCCCTAACACTGATGCATCTACAAGCAACATTGCAACACAATTCAAATAATATTTTACTAACTCCATTCTAAAGCTGACAAAGTCTTGTCCCATAACCCTCCCAAACCTACCTAATTCCCCAACCAACCAAAACTATTTATCCCTCCAACCAATCCAGACCAGTACAATTTTCAGATACCTGACCAAACTAAAACCCAATACTCTAGCAGCTGATAAACTCGCAGCAGATTACCTCTGGATCACAGCCAAAGCTATCTCATATCTTGTCTCTATAATTATAAACAGGTCAGTCTCTGAGCAACAAGTCCCACTCCTCTGGAAAATCTCATATATAATACCTCTACACAAAGGTGGTGACTCAAGCAAATTATCTATCTATCATCCATAGCCATACTGTCCCCACTGTCAAAAATCCTAGAGAAATGTATACATTCCCAAGTACTAAAATACATTCTATCCAACAATCTCATAGCCAGTACTCAACATGTCTTTTTCTCTGGCCACAGCACCACCACAGCTCTTATCAACTTCCCAACCATGTTAATCAACAGCGGAATGCAGCCAGTCTGGAATCAACTGTCTTTTGGACCTGTCCAAAGCATTTGATACTGTCTCCCATAACAAACTATTGACTGCTCTCTCAGAACTTAAAATAAATAACACTGCACTCCTATGGTTTAAAGACTATCTTTATAACCATAAACAAGCTGTTAAATGGCAAGACTCCCTACCCCCTTCTCCCTGTCACCTTAGGTGTGTCTTCAAGGATCTATACACGGATTCTTGCTTTTCACAATATTCATCAATAACCTTCATAAAGCCACCCTTCATGGAACCTTAGTCCAATATGCTGATGACTCTACCCTAATCTGTTCAGCCCCCTCTTTCCAACTCCTACAGAACATAACCCAAGAATCCTCTACAGCTATTGAAACCTGGTTATCAGACTTGCAATTAATACTCGGTTCCAAAACAGCTTATGCTCTTTCACCCCTCCAAAGCTACAGATCCCAGTTCCCCATTTACAATATCACCTCTGACAATACCCACATCACACCAGTTGCACATACCAAGCTACTAGGTGTCATAATTGACCAAAACATGAAATTCGACATGCACATACCTCAAACCATAACAAAAGTGCATAAAAAAATAAGCACACTCTATATATGTAAAAAACATCTGACCTCTAATAGTAAAACTATCATAGCAAGAATCCATCTACTCTCTACATTACTCTATGCTTCTCCTGTTCTAGTTAACCTAAACAAGGGTGATATATACAAACTATCTTCTTGTTACAACAAGATAGCTAAATTTCACTACTGACTCTTCCTACAGATCCCACCATTGCCCAGCCCTTCAGAAACTATCCTGGCTTAAATTACCAAACTTGCTGTCCCTAAACCAACTCATTTTACCCCACCAAATACTCTACCACCCCAACAGAATCCCAACCCCACATGGCTTAATTAGCCATTATTTCAATAGCTATCAACTCAGGTCCATCAACAAAGGGGTGGTTGAAGTATCCAAAAGCAGATACACCTCAGGAGACTCCCTCTACTCCTGTGCTATTGCAAAAATCTGCAACTACCTCCCACTTGAAATTAGGATACAGACAAACAAAACCAGCTTCAAAAATCAACTAAAATCCGACATCATCAAGTCTTGGATATGTACTTACTCTGACCCGGGCTAACTCTTTCAAATTTGCTCTAAAACATACTATAACTTGCTATAATTTCAGACATACAACTCCAAGTAATTCAAACTATACCATTGTTCTTGGGACTTTGTTTCAAGTTATTCTTCTGATGAATGTTATTATGCATAGCTAAGTCTTGAATATTTATGTATATTTTCCTTGTACTACTTGCACTCACGTGTGTTGTTCCTTGACAATGTTGTATGTTTCTTTTCTAAAACTTTGTATGTTGTTGGATTATCATATTGTATGGAGCTTTTCTCCCTGGTCCTCCATTGAAAATGAGCAACCCTACCCAGTCGGACTCTCCTGGTAAAACAAATGTAAAATAAAATAAAATAAATAAATAATATAAGTTGATGTAATGTTTTCCTCTAGAAAGAAAATTAAGCAATCCCCTGGTTCTCAGAACAGAAATGTATATACATATGAGAATATTTTTTTAATTCTGTCTTAGTATACTTGGAAGACCTATGTACAGTCATGTAAGTGCTATCTCTATCGGCCTGCATATTTGTATTAATTTTCTCTTAGAGGAAGTTAGTTCCAGTATTCTTTACTAAGAGATAGGATATTTACTCCTCTGTAGATCAGATTTTCTATACACACTCTGACCTTCAAACTGAATGGCATTTTGATATTTCATGTCAGTTTCTTATTCCTCTGCATGTCTAACCTGTACCTGCACTGTTTGCATTATTTTTAAGTGAAATTCATTTATTCACTTTAAAAAAAATGGCTGGTCTTTTTACATATATAATATTGAAGATTTACCCATGGTTGGTGTGGTTTAATCACGAGGGTGAAGATCGAGCGATTAAATAAAGCCAACCGTGGGTAAATGTCAATATACCACAACCACAAAGTCAGTTATTGCTATTATACAATGACATTAAAAAAAAAAATACTTACTTTTCTTAAATAATGTCTTTGTATAACGGTGCATTACTGTTCTTCTGCTGGTTGTGGTACACTGCTTCCTTGTTTTGATGTACTGAGCATGCGTATGGGACTTGCGTCCCACGCAAACCCAATACAACAGTGCTTTGAAATGGAAGCAACAGAGAAAAGAAAGTCTCCGTTGCTCCATTTTTTTCTTTTTTTTTTTTTTACTTGTGGAGTATTAATGTGACATTTGGTAAAAGCTATGACCCTTTAAACTAAACAAGCACTGTGAAGAGGATGGACTGCACCGGACAACCATGCTTCCACAAACAGCTTTATTATACGTTAAACAGTAGCCAAATCACACGTATTTCGTCACTTGAATTAGACTTCATTAGACAGTCTGATGAAGTCTAATTCAAGTGACTAAATAAGTGTGATTTGGCTACTGTTTAATGTATAATAAAGCTGTTTGTGGAAGCAAGGTTGTCCGGTGCAGTCCGTCCTCTTCACAGTGCTTGTTTAGTTTAATAGTTTGTTTTTGCACTGCGCTTCATATCCTGGTTTACAAGCTATGACCCTTCTTTACAGTAGTTTGGCAGTGGTGGGATTCAAACCCTACTTGTATCATTTTTCCTTCACATTGGTGGCAGCATCACCATCAGTCCATGACAAGGGCAATTCACATGTGAGACACTTTTTATTCCTAATTCAACCATAGGCCAAACTAAATATTGACATTTCTCTTAACAATAACACAATATTATAGACTGAACGCATTGTAATGCATTTCAGGGTCAGTGCATTTGAAAAGTTCCGAGGCATGTTTGTCTGCTGCCACCATGACCCTCATCAGAAAGGTGGAAGAAAAGTGGTAAAAACATGTTTATTAAATCTGGTAGATAATTTGTAACAGCAAAATCATACAAAATCATTTGCATTTATTTGTCTGCTTTTTGTTTATTTGTTTGTTTGCTTCTTAACTGGATAACTGAACTGGTCTTTACTGGTCTATTTTCAATCTAAACTAAAGCCACAAAGATAAGGAAAGAAAGCAATTCCCTTAGGATAAAAACTCACATGTTCATTCCTGCTAAATAAAGACACCACAACTTATATTCTGAGGAGAGGTCTCCATGTTCAATGCATTTATTTGCAGCCAGTTAAACCAAACCAACTGCTATGTCCAACTAACCAGTTACCAGATGTCTGCAGAACATAAGACTTAGAAGAAATGCAAATTCTGCCAATCACTGTATATTCAAAATGACAATAAATGTTTCCAATATTTCCTTACCTGGACGGTCAGTGACTGTGGGCATCATGCAAAGCCAACCTGTGGGTCCCTAGCCTTTTCCAAACTTGCCTGCTTAAACATATTATCATAATCAATCAGGCTTTCACTAGGGACCCTTTGCATGATCATAGCAACTAACGGCTGCCCTGGTAAACAGGCCAGACTGTCTGACTTTATGTACCTTCCTACTAAGCTATAGTCTTTGGAGACTAAAAAAGGATGTTCCACTTCCCCTGCCCCTTTACTACATAAATATGCAAACCTTTTCTAACTAATCATGCAAGAAAAACTTACAACAAACTTACATGATCTGCAACAATCAAGTAAATGTATATGCATAAGTATTTTTTTCTTGGGAGTGTAATTTGGTTTCCTCATACCTCCCCAAAACATGTTGGTTAAGTCATGAGAGCGCCACACACTGTCCTGATGCACACAATTGGCATAAAGCAGACAGCCAATCCATCAAAGTAAGCAGTGAAGCACTCATGCACACACACACACACACACACACACACACACACACACACACACACACACACACACACACACACACACACACAAAACACACACACAAACCTAGTAGAAATGTAAGGGAATTGTTAATTCACATATTATGTCTTTGGAGGTGGGAGTAAACTGGACCCTCCTAGCAAAATACAGTGTGGACACATGATATATATACAGAGTCTGCAAAGAAAGAATCCCAGCTGGGATACAAATGACAGAACAATGCACTATGCAGTAACAGTATTAATCTGTGCACCACAGTACCACTCTGCTGGTTAGTCAACTACTCTGCGCTGTCTGTATACATTACCAAGGACATGAGGCTTTACTGCACTGGAACTTGCATTGTGGAGAAACATACAGCAAAGGCAGTGGGGCCAACAGGAGCCATGTGGCGCTTTTTTGCAGGTGGGGGGGATCTGGCAGGTAAAGAAATAAGGTATTCTGAGAGGTGTAGTAGGGCATATGACTGGGAGAGCTTATAGTCAGTGCAGGTAAGGAGATTCATTTATCAACTGCAGACAGCAAGAAATTCACACTCATGTAAAAGCAAGATGGAGTCTAGTCAGTTAATACAGAAAAAATAGGTCTTGCTATCTACAAGGGTGTAAACATTATGGGCTGGAAAGAAATGTCCTGTTTTGTCCCAGTGAGGTTTTTGACTTTTTTTCCTACCCCAACAAGAAGCAAAGAGCAACACATTAGATTGTTGCTCTTATGCTGGTGATTGGGAGCTTGGTAGGAAGGTACATAAAGACTACATCCTGTGAACAACTGTGAAAACATTTCAACAACTCTTTGAATGTATTTGCGTTTCTTTATTTATTAACTGGTACAACACTAGCAATTATAGTCCTCTATTACTCCATGATTGCCAGGTGGAAGACTTAAAAAAGTCATACATAGTATATTGGAGTTGATGTGGAATGGAAGCAAAAGTAACCTTCCACACAGCCTCAATTTACTGTCTGAGCTTACTGTAACTATGGATAGTAATAATGCTTACCATTTTTACCACATTTATATTCCAAATGAAACCCCAAAAATTGTGACATACCCCCCCAGGATTCAGAAAGATTCTGTCTACCCATCTAGCTAGCCAACTCAACTTGATCAGTTAGAACAACGGAGTCTCTGATTCAGAGACATGGTAAAGCCGCAACTTATTAATGGCTGTTTATCATGTTTCTGAATCAAACACTGAGCTGTCAGAGCTGACCAAACTACTATTCTCCCTACCATGTGACACATTGCAGTAGTATGCATACCTCCCTTTTTGCACATACACACACTGTCAGACACCCGTGCACATAGACACACACATGCATTCATCCAAACATTCACAAACAAGCCCTACACACTCACGGAAATATACACACACCTCCATGTGCGCTCCAAAGCACATGAGCACACATAAACATAAGTATAAACGCACACACATATAAAGAGTCAGTATCCCCCACCTAGCTCAGCACACACACACACACACACACACACACACACACACACACACACACACACACACACACACACACACACACGGCTATGGCTATTTCAAGGGAAAGGTACAGCACATAGTTAATTAGCATTAGCCGCACCCCTTGACTATTGCATTAGTATACGGATTCCCTATTATGACTGCTCTCTGCACTATGGCCACCACAAGGGAAGCCATAGCAGGAGAACTGCCTCTGAATCAGAAAGGATTACCATAATGTAGAAACTGTGAGGTTAAGGTATCAGTATCACTGTATGCCTTTCTAAATTCCAAGGGCAGGGAGATAGAAGTCGTGAAGGCTGCCAGCCTAGCTAGATAGAATTTTGTAAATAATTCTATGTCACTGTAAATATTAATATGATCCACTGGCTTGTTTTACAAATGTAAAGAAAACTGTATGTGTTGAGCTTCAGAAGTGTAACCACAGCGCAGCCTGCTGGAAGAAAGCTGATAAGTAAAGAATTTTACAACTGGGCATGATCTCAAGCTCAGAGATAGGATGTCTGGGCTAGGAAATTCTTTCTATTGTCCTAAGACATAGATAATTACTAGGTTTCATATGTAAAGTGTCTTTTTAATTACTAGGTTTCATATGTAAAGTGTCTTTCTTTGCTGTGGTTTCCTGACAGGTGCAGATCAAAAAGAAATGTTACAGTTTTGAGTTCTGTGAGCCTGGGAAACTTCAGCAGAAGTGTCAAGAATGATGTAATCTGAAATGACTCAGCATTAAAAAGAAGTTATGTACTCACCATAACCTTCCATGTTTGTTGTCCAGTATCTCACCTTCAGTCTTGCTACTTTGGGTTCAGAGCCAAAACCTCAGCTCTGACTCAGCCTATACTAAAGCTCGAGAGCTTCTACTGGCTCGAGGCTGAATACCTATCCCATATGCTTAACGGTTATTCCCCAGATCACGTTTGAGAAGGAAGGTTCCCATGATATGTACAATATCCAAAAGGATAATATCTGAAAATACATATTGTCAAAAAATTAACAAGAAAAGGCAAGAAGGGAATCAGACCTTATCTGCCAATTTCTGAGAAAAAATTCCTCTAGATACTCCAGGACAGGGATGGCTGGGAGGAATGCAAGACTGAAAGCGAGATACTGGACAACAAACATGGAACGTTATGGTGAGTACATAACTTCTTTATGTTATGTTGTCCCATCTCACCTTCAGTCTTGCTACTTTGGAAAAGAGTCCCAAGCACCTTTTTCTTGGGTGGCTCAAGGGAATAAACTTCTCAGGACAGTGGAACGAAAGGACAGCCTTTTCCGGGAGGCCACATCTACTTTGTAATGAGTAATAACATTATGAGGGTTAACCCATGTAGTAGCAGCACAAATTGATTCCAGTGGAAGTCTGGATTGAAAGGCAATGGAGGTAGATACCGCTCTAGTTGAATGCCCTTTGATTTTCCCTGGCGGTTTCTTATTGTGGGAATCACAGACATATGTGATGGTTTCAGTAAGTCATTTGGACAAAGTAACTTTTGAGACTGCCAAACCTTTTTTATTTTCTGAATAGGAGACAAGCAGTTGGTCTGACTTCCTAAATTCTTTGGTCTGTGCAAGTAAAAACGTAACTGTCTTTGCACATCCAGTTGATGAAGATTATACTCTGCCTTGTTGCCATAGTTTGGAAAAAAACACTGGTAATTCTATACTCTGATTTAAACTGGCTTGAGAACAAACTTTCGGTAAAAAGGAAGGATTTGTTCTGAGGGAAACTGTATCTTTATGGAAGATAAAACAAGGTGGATGGATAGACAAGGCTTGTAACTCTGACACTCTCCTGGCTGAAGTAATTGCTGTCAGGAAGAGTGTTTTCCAAGATAAAAATTTTAATGAACAAGATGATGCTGGTTCGAAAGGGGGCAGAATCAGAGGTCCCAAGGAGGAGGAGGTTCTCTGACAGGAGGTCTTAACAGAAAAGTACCTTTTAGGAAGGCTTTGCATAGTCTATGAGACATTAGACTAGATCCTGATTATCTCGCATGATAATTAGAAATAGCAGCTAATTGAGCTCAGATAGTAGCTGCCGCTGCCCCTTGATTAAAGGTTTCTATTAGAAATTCCAGGATTAGAGGTATAGATGCTGTAAAAGGATCTATATGTCTTTTGTCAGCCCAACAAGAGAACCTCTTCCATTTGCTCGCATAGAGATTCCTAGTCGTCTGCTTATGCGCAGAGACTAGAATGAGACGAACTGCAGGGGACAATTCTGGAAGCCTGGCTAAGAGCAGAAATGGAGCAGCCAAGCTGTCAGTTTGATGGTGTGGAATGCAGGATAGAGTGTTCCTGACTGATGCGTCAGAAGGTCCGGCACTGAGTCCGGGATCCATGGGTCCTCCTGAAGGTAGGGCCAAAGGAAGGGGAACCAAATCTGATGAGGCCAGTATGGTGCAATGAGAATTAACCTGCAACTCAACAACTTTGCTTTCTGTATGACCTTTGGAATCAAGGGAAATGGGGGAAAGGCATAAAGAAGACCCAGGGGCCAATCATGAACCAGTGCATCCCTCGGTGACTCTCCCAGAGGGGAAATTAGGGCAAAGTAGTTGCTGCATTTGGAATTGAAGGGAGTGGCAAAAAGGTCACAGCAAGGCTGACCCCATTTGTGAAAAATTTGGTTCGCAACTTCCTGATTGAGGGACCACTTGTGAGGCATGAGAATCGCTCTGCTTAGCCTGTCTGCTATAATGTTGGATTTCCCTGGGATATGCATTGCTGTCAGAAAGAATTGAGAAGATATCATCCATTGCCATACTCTCTGGGCCTCTCGGCACAGAAGGTAGGATCTGGCTCCCCCCCTGCTTGTTGATGTACCAAACCACCGACATATTGCCTGTCTGAATTGCAATAGTCCCCGTGAGAAGAGAGTCATGAAGTGTTTGCAATGCCAGAAGCACAGCCCTCATCTCTAGGACATTGATATGCAAATGGTACTTGTGATCTTTCCAAACTCCTTGGACCGTCTGTCCCAGATAATGCCCCCCCACCCCATCTGGGATATGTCCGTGGTTACTGCAGCGATAGGTTGAGGAAGTACAAATGGTCTGCCCATTGATACCTGAGTGGAATGAACCCACCACAGTAAGTCCTTCTTGCAGGAAGGAGTTATGAAAATTTTGTGAGACATGGGTAAGTCCTACATGGACCATTGGGCAAAGAGCAGCCACTGCAGTATTCTCATGTGAAGTCATGCCATGGGAAGTAGTGTTATCATCGCTGCCATAGAGCCTAAGACTTTCTGCACAAGTCTTGCCTGTACTCTGTTCTTGTTGAGTAAAATAATCACTTGACTGTGTAGCATCTGTATCCTTTCTTGAGGTAGCTTTGCCAACATCTCGGTTGTATTTAAATCTGCACCAATGAATGTAATATGCTGTGATGGCAACAAGGCAGATTTTTCTGTATTTATAGTAATGCCCAGTTTTGAGAAAAGATGAATGGTGTAGTCTCTTGCTTTGATCAGTAGTTGCTTGGTGGTGGCAGTTAGGAGCCAGTCATCTAAGTATGGAAACACCTGGAATCCTTGGTGTCTCAGAAGAGCCATGACTACTGCCAATTTGGTAAACACCCTGGGGGCTGTGGTGAGTCCAAAGGGCAGAGCTCTGAACTGGTAATGACTGGCTCCCAGCCGGAAGTGTAGAAATCTTCTAGAGTGCCTGTCCATCTTTATGGGGTAGTACACATTCTGAAGATCTAACAAGCACATCCAATTGTCTTTTCCCAAGAACGGGAGTATAGACTGCAGTGTTACCATCCGGAACGTTGATTTTCTCACCGACTTGTTTAGTCTGCTGAGATCCAATATGGGTCTCCAGTCCCCTGTCTTTTTTGGAACAAAAAAGAACCTTGAGTAAATTCTGGATCCTAGCTGATTTGCGGGGACTTCTTGGGTGACTCTTTTTTCCAGCAACATTTGTATTTCTAGTGTTGCTTGATCCCTGGGATAGACTTTGGTGGTCGAGGTGTACATTGGAAGGGAATGTTGTAACCTCTGGATATAATGGACTGTACCCATTTGTCTTGAGTCAAATTCAGCCAGGCTTCTGGGTACAGTAATACCCTCCCCCCGACTGTCTCCAGAGGTGGACAGACGGGCCTCCTTTCAGGAGCGCTGGAAGGGCCTACCACAGAAAGTATCTCTGTCACCCAGGTTTTGCGGACCCCCTCTGCCATGTGGACAGCATCTTCCATTGTTTCCCCTCTCTGCCCCGGGGGAAGGATCACCACGAGTGTCAGATAAGGCTCCTTTAGACTTATAGAACCACATTTTCCTGCCCTTTTGACCTTTAGGATAAGGTCTGGTAGGGGCAGAAAAATGGACTCCAATGACAGACAGTCTTACCATCTTGTTGGCTCCTGGTGAGAGTTTCTTTTACTTTAGGCCCAAACAATGATGAGCTATAAAAGGGAGTGTCAATAAAGGAAGAACGGAAGGGTTCTGCAAACTCACAAAGGTGCATCCAGGAATGTCTGCGAAGAGCTATTCCTGTGCCTGCTGCCTTGCTCGCTCCATCGACTGCATAAGATATGAGCTGCATGGAGGAGTTAGATATGGAGGTTAAGGCTGCAAGCTGGGAGTTAACCTTATCAGATATGTCCTGGGTTGTAGCACCTTGCAGGGTATCTCCTAGCTCTTTTAGGAGAGCCCACTGAAGTCATGTGAAATGCAAGAAATATTTCAGTGACCGTAAAGTAAAGGCCACTGAAGAGAACATACACTTCCCATATCAATCCATCATATGAGAATCCTTGTTCGGTGGATGAACAGATACAGAAGTTTCAGCTAACTCCTTTTATTGTGGCTGCTGCCACCACCATTACATCTACAGGAACTCCTTTAGTTAAGTACTGCCTATCTTCTGGGGCCATAATGAACTTATTAGGCCTCCGCGGAATGGGGTCCACTGAGTCCGGAGAGTCCCACACCTTCTGGCTCACCAAACCCAGGAGAGGGTTGAAAGGTGGAGACACCCAAGAGGTGGAGGGGTGACAGCCAAATGTCTCCAGGTATACTGAGTCATCTTCAGAAGAGGAAAGGGACTTCTAGCCACCCCCCTGTTTAAGGATCTCGAGGATGTCTGAAAAGGAAACATCTTCAGAGGGGGACCTTGGGGACCCTTCTGAATCCTCTAAGTCAGTATCAGAAGTGACAGACTCAGGGGAGTCTATGTGTTTCCTCTTACACTGTTTCTTCCGAAGGACCTCCTCGAGGGGATGTTCTGGAGAGGTATCGGAAGAGGAAAATCCACCCATTGTGGCTTCCCGTGGCACTGACTCTCTACTCTGTGGTTTATGGAGAGGTAATGAAGAGGTGGACACCGGTCCCTTAAGGAGAAAAGAGGCTGGAGCCAAAGGTGGAGTAGACTCAGTGAAGAGCACACTCCACATCACCTTGAAGGCACCGCGGTCCTGGGCCAAGAGAGACTCCAGCCCCAAGAGACCAGGAGATCTCCTCTGCACCGAGGAGGGTAGCTCCGAGGCAGATGTGGGAGCTGAACTTAACTGAGCCGAGGCACCGAGTGGGAGAGCCGGCTCCGACAAGGGTATAACCTGACTCTACCCCCCTGGAGCTGACCAGGGAGTGTTGGCCCCCAGGTCCCTCGATAGACAAAAGTATAGAAGAAACCAGAGCAGACATCAGATCCGAGATATCAGTAGTGATTACTGGCTCCAGTGGATCCAGCACAATGGCTTCTATACTCTCTGGCTCCAAACTCATCCAAGTTGGAGGAGGAATAGGCATTGTAGAAGGTACCATTGTAGGCTCCAAGGTCCGATGGGCTGGGCTTGAAAGAATTTCAGCTAGGGCCCGGGTCCGAAGCAACCTCTTCACTACCCACTCCAAGTCCTCATCCAATAACCTGGAGGATCTAGAGGAATGACTGGAAGAATTGTGGCTACCTGCTACCGACTGTAATTAAGGAGAGACCAGCATCGAGCAAACAGGCTCCAAGGACAGTGACTGGTTCCTCTTTCAGCTCCACAATGGCTCCAATGAGACAGATGGAGCTGAGGGAGAACCATGTTTTTTGGCTCTGATAACTCTCGGAGCTGAGAAGGTATCATGTCTGGTGCTGCTTGTCAGCTCAGACAATGGAGCTGATGAAGCAGACTTCGGAGTCTTGTCTGATTTTTTAATCTGATTTCCTTCATCCACTTTTAATAAGCCCCTCAATATAAGCTTATTCCTCCTCTCCTGCAAGACCCTGGCACTAAAACTATGACAAATGGAACAGGAGTCTTGAAGATGGAGTGGACCCAGACAGTACACACAACTAGTGTGTCCATCAGTAATGGACATCTTCTGAGTGCAGGAATAACACTTTTTGAATCCTGACTTATGTTCCTTAGCTGGTTCCGTAGACATATTAGCTATAAGGAAAAATTTTCTCAATAAAAGTTAGAACAACTGTTATAAAGAGAAAGCAGCAAATAAACAAGTATCTAAAATAAAGTACTATATATATATATTTTTTTAAGAGAAGAAAAGAGGGGAGGAGAAGTCTCTAAGTTAAATAACTATCTCCTCCACCTGAGGAGATGCCTCTAACTTAAATGGAGTACTCCTAAAATGGCTTATAAAGAAGAAAAAAGGACAAAAATCCTCTGATTTAAACAGGGATTCTTGTGGAGAAAACAAGGCCCAAAGAAAAGATATCAGCAAAAGGTATCTGTGTCTAAAACTCAAATCTCAACGTGTGTGTGTGTGTGTGTGTGTGTGTGTGTGTGTGTGTGTGTGTGTGTGTGTGTGTGTGTGTGTGTGTGTGTGTGTGTCAGTTACTTGGCAGGGATACGAAGCACTGGTTGGACAGAGAGGGTACTGGAGGTTTTGGCTTGACCACTCAGCTGAGATCTGAACCCTATAGCTGTGCCAGTGAGGAGTCTTATTGGGGATCTGGAGAGAAAGGGAGAAACCAGCCCCAGACTGACTGTGATCTCTGTGTGCTCTTAAGGGAAATTGTACTTTACTGTGTGTGTACTTGATATCCTCGCAATGAGGACGGCCCTCACTGGTACTAGTGGTAAGGATTGAGGCTCCTTGATTACTGGGCCAGTGCACAGGCATCACATAGTAATTGTTTGGCAGTGGTGGGATAGCCACATCAAATATTAATTGTTTGATAGTGGTGAGTTAGCCACATCACATACTGATTGGCTTGTAGTGGTATGGATAATGAATTCCTGTAGCTTGTGTACAGTGATCACTGAAGGTGTTTTTGTACTCTAAATCAGCCACACAGTGAATATTCAGAGTTCAGATCACAATTGTTTTATTTATTTTCTTAGCTTAGTTAGTCAGGGAGAGCAGGCAAGCATGTCAGCAGAGGATTTTGGCAAGCTGACAAGGAGCCAGTTGGCTGAGATGTGCCAGGCTAAAGAATTGGTGCATGCCAACCTGACTAAAGCAGACATGATTGCAGCTTTTGTCACAGCAGCCTCAGAAAATAGCAACCAGGAGGACGATCAGACTGGCCGTGGAGATGTGCAGCACTCATAAAATGGACAGCTCAACCTTTCTACAGAGGACTTAAAAATCCATCTGGAGCTAAAGAGACTTGGAGGTCAAGCATTTGGAAATAGAAGCAGCAGAGAGACTGAGGCATCTAGAGAGTGAGGAAAATGAGAAACTGCAACGTCTGCAGGTTGAGGAGAATGAGAAAACATTACACCTGGAAGCTGAGGAGAAGGATTGGCAGAGGCAACAGGAAAAGGAGATGCTGATTCTTTGCCAGGGTCATGGAGGTAATGGGGAAGGGAGTAACTGGACCCCAGAAGCACAAAAGGTCAGTAAATTTCTTCCACAGTTTATAGAGGGGGATAATTTTGATAGTTTCATTCATATGTTTGAGAGGGAATGTAAACAGTATGATGTTGACCAAAGGCTCTGGGTATGGTTCCTGATCCCCTTACTCCATGGTAAAGCTGTAACTATTTTATCCAAACTGTCTGACAATGATTTTTTAAACTATAATATTGTAAATGATTGTTTGCTACAATTTTTTAAACTAACACCTGAAACTTATAGGAAAATGTTTTGTGAGCATAGACGCAAGACAGATGAAAGGGTGTGTGAATATGTTGCTGAACTAAGCACTTATTTTCATAGGTGGGTGAGTGGATATCAGATCACAACTTTTGAGGGGCTAGCAGACCTTTTGGTGAGGAAACGAGCCCTTAGCACTTTGCCTGAGGACATGAGGATCTGGTTAGCTGACAGACAATTCTCTACTGTAGATGAGTTGGGGAAGAAAGGAGACTTATACCTAGCAAGCAGGGCATCCTTGCACAGGAAAGGGACACCCAGTGCTGCCCATGGGTCTAAGGGAACCCATGGTGGGCAACTCAGACTGCCCCAACAGAATCTGCCAGTAGCAGGGGAAACCACTAGTCTAGGTACACGTCCAGGACCTAGAGTTAATGTTTTGAATGCAACTGCCATGTGGCATATATATATCCACAGAGGCAAGGTGGGGAACAGAAGATGAGGGAGCCAGTAAGTGGAAACAACAAAATGCCAATAGCAGGTTGTCTTGAGACAACAAGGGTACCAAACTACCATCCTGCAGATGTCTTGATAGGGAAGGATTTTGATAATGCAGTCCCAGGTGTTAATGCAGTTACACGCAGTCAGGCTTGGAGACAAGCATGTGAGTCTGGTAGCCTGGGGGAGACCTAGACAGACCACATACTTGCAGCCAGGACTGGTGAGGTGGTTACTTCAGGGAGGGAGCTACCCTGTAGCAGTGAGACTGAAGGTGAGCCACAGCTGCTTGTGGGTACTGATGGTCTCTTGGACAGAGTGACTGCAAGAGCAGAGGTGAGTAGTAGTACCCAGGCTGACAGTGAGGCACCACTGTCAGAGGATGCCAGACTTCCTGTGGAAGGGGAACTGGGAAGAGTTACAAAGAGACAGTTGAGACAGGCTCAGTTGTCAGACCCTACATTGCAAGGCCTGAGGCAGGTAGCTAATGAGGCACCTGATTCTCAAGGGAAGGGGGAATCTGTATACTGGGACAAAGGGTTACTGTATAGACAGTGGACCCCTGAGGGAGGGCTAGATGGTGAGAGAATACAGCAGTTGGTAGTGCTTAGAACCTACTATGTGGCACTTCTAGCCATAGCCCATGATATTCCCTTTGCAGGTCATATGGGCATAAAATGTACAAAGAGACATATTATGCAGAACTTCTATTGGCCTGGAATTTCTAGAGATGTAACAGGGTACTGCAGGACCTGTGCACAGTGCCAAAAGGTAGGCAAGGCAGGAGACAAGGTGAAAGGTCCTTTGATGCCTTTGTCTGTGATTGAGGACCCATTTCAGAGGGTAGCTACGGATATTGTGGGGCCTCTGGGTACCCCAAGTTCCACAGAGAAAAAGTATATCCTAGTAGTAGTAGATCATGCTACAAGATACCATGAGGCAGTGCCTTTGTCCTCCATTGAGACAGAAAAGTTGGCAAATGCTTTGTTAGCAATTTTCAGCAGTGTAGATTCCCAAGAGAAATAGGGACTGACAGAGGTGCCAAGTTCATGTCAGACCTGCTGGCTTGCCTGTGGAAGTACTGTGGGGTGAAGCATCTAAAGACCAACCCCTACCATCCCCAAACTAATGGTTTTGTTGAGAGGTTAAAATCTACACTAAACACCATGCTATGGGCATTCGCAGACAAGTTTAAGAGGGAGTGGGACAAATATTTACCCTATCTATTGTTTGCTTACAGAGAGGTTCCCCAGGAATGAACAGGTTTTTCACCCTTTGAGTTGCTGTATGGGCATAGGGTGAGAGGACCTCTAGATTTAATTCAAGATGAGTGGGAGTGTGAGAGTGAATCTCACAAGGAGTCTGTTGTGGCATATGTCCTAAACCTCAGGACAAGGCTCAGGGAACTCATGGGCTTGGCCCAGCAGAACCTGGTAGAAGCCCAACAGCAGAAAAAGGTCTGGTATGACAGGAATGCTTGAGCTAGAGAGTATGCTGTAGGGCACCAGGTAATGGTTCTCATTCTTCAGACATAACAAGCTGAAGGCAGCCTGGGAAGGACCCTATAAGATGGTAAGGAAGGTCAGTGATGTTAACTACATGGTAGAACTGCTAGGCAGGGGCACAAATTGTACCATGTTAACATGATGAAACCTTACCACGATAGGGAGGCCCTTGGGCTGAGTATTTGCAGTGGATGGCAGGAGGAGTCTGAGGGAGATCTGGTAACTGATCTCCTCACTGAGGCTCGGACTGACACCTCAGTGGAAGGGTTAGCATTGTCCCAGCAGCTATCTCCTACCCAGGTTCAAGAAATCCGAGCAGTGTTTCAGATGTGGGGACATGTTCACTGGGAAACCAGGGTGCACCCACCTGGTGCAGCACCAGGTGGATACAGGACCCCAAAGACCTATTAGGCAGGCCCCTTGTAGGGTACCTGAGAGAGTCAAACAGACTGTGAGGGAGGATATACAGGAAATGTTGGAACTAGGGGCAATTCAGGAGTCCAACAGTCCCTGGACCTCCCCAGTGGTGCTGGGGCCAAAGAAGTATGGCAGCACCAGGTTCTGTGTGGAGTACAGGAAATTAAATAGTCACACAGAGTCAGATGCATATCCCATGCCTAGGACAGACTCCCAGTGCCAGAGAGAGGTCAGCCTTTGTGACTCCTTTTGGCTTGTATGAGTTCACAAAGATGCCCTTTGGGATGAAAAATACCCTGGTGACTTTCCAGAGGCTAGTATATCATATCCTAGCAGGAGCAGGAGGATTTGTCCTTGCTTACCTAGATGATATTGCCATCTACAGTCATTCCTGGCAAGAGCACCTTCAGCATATCAGGGAGGTGCTGGGCAGACTACAGAGGTCAGAGTTGACCATTAAGCCCGGGTATGGCAGAGGTCTCCTACCTGGGACATAGAGTGAGGAGTGTTAAGATCAGGCCAGAACCTGCCAAAGTGGAAGCCATTCAGGCATGGCCTGCAGGCTGCACCTGTTACCAAAAAGCAGGTGAGGGCATTCTTAGGGACAGCAGGGTACTACAGAAAGTTTGTCCCCAGTTATAGTACCATAGCTGCTTCCCTCACAGACCTGACAAAAAAAAACAGGCCTGATAAGGTATTGTGGACCACAGCATGTGAGCAGACATTCCAAAAGCTTAAAGAAGCTTTGGGAGGACCCCCTGTGTTAGCCAGTCCAGATTGCAGCAAAGTATTTGGTGTACAGGTGGATGCTTTGGATCATGGGGTGTGGGCTGTACTTAGCCAGATTTCTTCAGAGGCAGAAGAGCACCCAGTGGTTTATCTCAGTCATAGGCTCCAGCCTTGGGAGGAATGCTATGCAGCTGTAGAAAAGGAATGTCTAGCCATAGTGTGGGCACTGCAGAAACTTCAGCCTTATCTGTATGGAAGAAAATTCACTGTAGTTACAGATCACAATCCCCAAACATGGCTACATTGAGCCAGTCAGAAAAATGCCAAGTTGCTAAGGTGGAGCCTAGGGTTGCAAGCATATGATATGTCAGTGCAGTACCACAGTGGGATTAGCAACGCAGATGGCATCTCAAGACAGGAAATGGGGTAAGGTATACCCAAATAGACCCAACTCTCTCAAGCAATGTTTCTCAAGGGTCACTTGAAAAACTAGCTTAAGTTCTCTGGGGTGGCGAAGAATTGTGAAGGCTGCCAGCCTAGCTAGATAGAATTTTGTAAATAATTCTATGTAATTGTAAATATTAATATGACCACAGGCTTGTTTCATAAATGTAACGAAAAGTGTGTTATGTGTTGAGCTTCAGAAGTGTAACCACAGTGCACCCAGCTGGAAGAAAGCTGATAAGTAAAGAATTTTACAACTGTGTATGATCTCAAGCTCGGAGACAGAATGTCTGGGCTAGGAAGTTTATATATTTATATTTATTTATTTATTCCATTTTGATGACCGGGGAGGTCCACTGGGCTCAGGGAGCCCGTTTTCAGTGGAGGCCCGGGGAGAAAAGCTCCAACAATACATAGTTACATGAATAATTACTAAGAAACTTTGCAATACTGACAAATAAACAGGTAGCATTCATAAAGAAACAAACAATTACAATTTTGTTTATATGTAAAAGACAGGCAAATGGCCTTGAGGCCGGATTTTACAGTATAGTTATTTATACATAATACAAATGAGCAAGGTTAGCTAGGTGAGAGGTTAGCCAGGAGTAAAAGTGGAGGAAACCTTGAGAAGTATAGAGTGAAGAGTACAGTTGCATTTCCAGTTTGAGTAAAGGTGAGAATGAAGAAGAGTTTTAAAGTTTTCGAGGTTATCGCAGGTCTTAAGAGTGGAGGGAAGAGCATTCCATTTTTTTGGCTAAGGTGAAGGAAAGCAGAAGTTGACCAGCTGGGCACTTGGGTTTGTGGATGGTCGGTAGATCTAAGTGTTCTATGGGGAATATATGGTTGTAGGATATTGTATAGTGCAGGGCACTTGGTAGATTGGAATAGTAGTCTATAGGCAGTCGTGATTTGGAGAAAGTCAAGTTGGTTATGGAGTTCAAGCCAGTTTAATGAGTGAAGGGAAGAACAGTGATGAGAGGAAGATTTGGCTTTGGTAGCAAATCTGGAGATTTTATTGTAACATACTTCTAGTTTGGAGGATAGTGAGGAGGATAAATTAGTAAGCAGAGGGGTTCCATACAGTAGAGAGGGAAGGAGATAAGTAGTGGTGAGAGTTAGTCTGGTAGCAGGAGAGAGAAAGTGGTTGTTTCTATAAAGTAGGCTGAGTTTTATGTGGGTTTTATTTATGTTTAGCTGTATGTGAGTATTAAATTTTAGGTGTTCATCAATGGTTACACCAAGAAGTTTGGCGGAGGGAACGACCTCTAAAATGGAGTTGTTATGGCTGGTTATTTGGAATGAGTTTTTATCAATAGGGGAGGACTTAGAAGGAGAGAATAGAATGATTTTAGTTTTGTTAGCATTTAATGAGAGGTGATTTTTGGAGCATCCAGTTTTCGGTAGTTGAGAAGGCTGTTTGTGTCAGTAGTTGGAGATCTGTTAAGTTGGAGGCACAGCAGATCAAAGTAGAATTGTCAGCATATTGAACAATTTTAGTATTGGGTATGGCCTTGTAAAAGTCGTTAATAAAGATGTTGAATAGAACTGGGTCAAGTATGGATCCTTGGGGTACTCCAGTGGGTGTAGGACAGAAGGTGGAGGTGCCCTGGCCCCATTTGACAGCCTGGGACCTGCCGGAAAGATAGCTGGAGAACCAGGAGAGAGTTTTGTGGGAGAGATTGAGATTAGACAGATGATTTAGAAGGTGGGTGTGCGAGATGGTATCAAAAGTTTTAGATAAGTCCATGAGAACTGAGGATACTAAATTACTGGAATCACTGGCTAAATTGACAGTATGTAAGGAGAGAAGGGCGGTGTTGGTACTATGTCCTGGGTGGAAGCCGTGTTGGGTAGGAGAGAGTAGCTGGTGTTTGGTAAGGAATGGCAAGAGCTGAAGGTGGATGCATTTTTCAAGGAGTTTAGAGAGAGGGGAAAGGATGGCTACGGGGCAGAAATTAGATACGTTACAGTTTTTGCCACCCTTGTGAAGTGGAAGAATATATGCAGAGTGCCATAGTTTGAGTACATATGATTCAAGTAGGGATCTATTGATCAGGATGCTAATAGGGAGAGCAATACCATCGGAGGCTATTTTTAAGAAGGAGGAGGGAATGTTGTCGGGGGCATTGGAACAAGGCTTTAGTTTAGAGAGTAGTGTCTTTATTTGGTAGGTTTGACTTCAAAAGTAGAGGGGAGAGGAGGAAAGGATGTTTGGTTGGGGTGGAGTTGAGGGTTGTTGTTGGTAAAGGTCTTGGTTAGTTCAGCAATAGAAGTGGTGAAGAAGGTGTTGAATAATGAAGCAATTTCAAGGTCAGATTTGCTGGTGTCGGGGCAGTAATTGTTTTTAGTACCTGGTCTAAGGAGAGAGTTGATAGAGTTCCAACATTTTGGGGGATTTTTTGCATGATTTGTTTGCATTTTGATGTAGTAGGACTTTTTATCTTTGATAACTTGTTTTTTGGCAAGGTTTCTTAGTTGTTTGTATTAAGTAAGATGTCTGGTTGTTTAGTTTGGCGGTATGTTTTCCAGGTTTTATCTCTTTGTAACATAATCTTTTTGGTGTCTTTGGTAAGCCACGGGGTGGTCTTAGTTTTTACTCTTTTTTGTTCTTACTGGAGATAGGGAGTTAAGGACATTTAAGAAAGTTGAATTGAAAAAGTCAACTGCTGAGTCTAATGGAAGAGATTTCAGGAGGTTCCAATTGGTATTCCTGAATGAATCAGAGAAAGTAGTAGGGTTAAAGTTAGAGAGGTTTCGATTGTGGATAAACTGGTGGGAGTGTGGGGGGGTGAGGGAAGCTCGATGGGTGAAGGCAGGGAGGTGGTCTCCTAATGAGTCTGGTATGACACCATATTGTATCACTTTATTAGGAAGAGATACTAGGATCCAGTCTAGTATAGAGCCTGAGGGTCGGTTTTGTTGGGTCTAGTGATGGTGTTAGTAAGGTGAGTGTAGCTAAATAGATTGATTGACATGGTGGGGTTAGGGTTGTTGATTTTGTTCCAGTCTATATTTACATCACCCAATATGTACATTTGCAGTTTAATATTTGAGGAGGCCCAGGACAGGATGTCTTCCAGGGTGTTGGTGTTGTTACCTGGAGGAATATAGAGGGAAATGAAGCAGATGATTTTATGATTGTTCATTTTTAGAAGGCCTGCTACAAGTTCAGCATTATTGAAAGAAGGGATGAGATTAGGATATGGAGTAAAGGACAGCTGGTTGGAGTAGAGTAGTGCGACACCGCTACCTCGAGTACTTAGGCGGTCAGATTGAAGTGATTGAAATCCAGAGGGTATGAATTCAGAGTCACTTATGTGAGGTTTTAGCCAGGTTTCAGAGATGGCTACAATGTCAGGTGAGTTGTGAGTGAGCCAGCCATGAAAGTGGGTTGTTTTATTTTTTAGGCTTTGGGTGTTGATGGTGAGGAATTTGAGGTATTTATTGGTGGAATTATTGTGGGAGCTAGTATGGTTAGTAGGAGAGAAGTTTGGTCCTGGATTAGGGTGAATGTCACTGGCTAAGCAGAGATAAGTGAGATAAGGAATAAGTTGTTTTGGTTTGTACTTAGTTAGAAGTGTCCGGTAATGAAAAGGTCTGGGTTTGTAGTATTTAGTAGTGATTGGGAGAAGTTTTACTTTGAAGAGGAGGGAAGGGTGGGAGGGAACTAAAGAGGCTGAGATGTTGTGGAAGTGTGTTGTGTGAGAGAGGTGGGGAGACAGAGGTGGAGGGTGTAGATGGAAGTGAGTATAGGAGGTGGCATGGTATAGAGGAAGTAGAAGAAGGATGAGGATGGATGTGGAAATAACAGCTTTAGGAGTAGGAGAGTGCATGATAGGTGGGCCTGTTGGATGTAATAGAGAGGAGGTTAAGGGACTTAGGAGGGAAGGGGTGAGGTAGTGAGAGGCAGGTGGGGTGGAGGGAAAGTGTTGAGGATTGGTCGGTGGAGAGAGGGAGGGATGTTAGGAGAAGAATAAATGTAGGAGCACTGGGGTTGGGTAGGATTTGGGGGTAGGGTAGGGGAGCAGAGTGAGCCTGTAGGGCAATTAGAGCGGGTCAGAAACAAGGAAATGGAAGAGCAAGTCAGCGAGGAACAATCAGTGAGGTGAGTAGTAAGCACAGAGCAGCAAGGCTCAGGAGTAAGGTGCAGTTCTGCTAAGAGAGATTGAGGGGGAGAAGGGAGGCTACAGAAGGTAGGGCAGGGCAATAGAGCAAGAAGCACAGGCAAATATCCAGTAGCTTGATTTATTTTACAATAAAGTATTTAAAAGTAGGTTAATGATGCCATCTAGTGGACAGATCAGTTAACAGCAGAGGAGGGCTAGGCACTTTCGAGGGGTAAGGGACTGGAGAGAGCAGGTTGAGTGGGCTCTGCGGTAGGCTGCTAGCATGCACACATAGTATTATAATATTGCTATTGGATGTGCAGACAACTTTCTAAAAAGGTACATACACTTTGGTTCTTTTGATTGTTAGTACAGGTTCTACTCAGGGGACCAGTACAGTACTGGGAAAGTAAGCGTTCGCTTTAGATGGATGTCAACAGTCAGGAAATTCAGGAAATCTCAAGGCAGGATACACCAGGGAATGATATACACGCGGCAGGACAAAACTTTGGTTCTTTTAAGTGTTAGTACAGGTTCTACTCAGGGGACCAGTACAGCACTGGCAAAGTAAGTGTTCACTTTAGATGGATATTGATGATATTAGATGAAAGTTCTTTCTATTGTCCTAAGACATAGGTTCATAGGTTCATAGGTTCATACTAGGCTATCTGCCCTAAGGCATTTATAAGCCTAGCCAGAATGTGTTTGGCTTTCGCCACTGATTTTAAATTTATTTTGCTATGCCCTTTTTAGAGGTTAGTATACTGTGCCTCTGTCTAACAGTGACACAGAAGTGATACCCGGGGTAAACCTACGATCTCCCATCCACTCATCAAGATTCCTCTTGAAGAGAGTCAATGAGGGACTCTGCCTAACCTGGACTGGGATTTTATTCCAGAGTGAAGGGAGCCTCTGGGTTAAGAATCTGTCCCTCCAGCATGTCCTATTTATTTCAGTGCTGAGGTTCAAGTCTCTCGAGCACATAGCTCGATGGGATTTGGATTTTCTGAGGTGCAGCATGTCCATTAATTACGGGTTGGACATGGCTTTATACGTCAGGCACAGATCGCCTCTGAACAGGCGGTATGCCACTGAGTAGAGCTGGAGTTTCTTTAACCAGGCAGCATATGGCATCTGTTTGAGCCCTTTGATCCTCTTGGTGAGGTACTTTTGGGGTCTTTCCAGTTGCTGCAGGTGTCTGGTAAGGTACATCCCAAAAGGGGCATTGTACTCAATTATGGGCCTGATGAGGGATGAGTAAAGAGGCACAATGACCTCCCCTGATCTAGATGTGAATCCCTTCATGACTAGGTGGGCTATATAAAATGTTTTTCTAACCACTTTGGCCACGTGGTTGTCAAATGAGAGATTGCTATCAACTTGGGTCCCCAGGTCCCTAATTACTTCTTCTGTACTTAATGGATTACCACCTATGTGGTAATTTGTGGGCACTTTGTTTTTGTCAAAGGGGATGGCTATACACTTTTTGGCATTTAGCTTGAGGCCATGGCTCTGGCACCAGTTGTCTGTTTCTATGAGGCCCTTTTGGAGGATGCTTGTGTCGGCTGGAGAGTCGATTATGGCGCCCAGTTTGCAGTCATCTGCGAACTTGGTCAGCCACAGTCCTTCCGTGTTGGCCTGTACCTCTGAGAAATATATACCGAACAAGAGAGGTCCCAGGACTGAGCCTTGTGGCACACCACTTGTAACTGGTTTGGAGTCTGACATGGCTCCAGCAATTCTAACCATGTGGGTTCTGTCCTTGAGCCAGTTTGCAATCCATCTAGTGACATAGGGGTTTATATTTAAGCCGGTGAGCTTATCTATAATGCCCGAGTGGGGTATTGTATCGAAGGCTTTTGCGAGGTCCAGGTAGGCTGTGTGGACCACCTTCCCCTCGTCAATGGCCTTGGTGACTGTTTCAAAGAAATCAACCAGGTTTAAGAGGCAGGATCTGCCCTTAACAAAGCCGAACTGGGTAGGATCCAGTGTTTGTAGGTCCCCAATATCTTTATTTATGAGGTCCATGATGATCCTTTCCATAGCTTTGCAGACCAAGCTAGTCAGGCTTATGGGGCGATAGTTTCCAGGATCCGTTGAGGCACCACCTTTATGGAGAGGGACCACTGTTGCTGTACGCCACTCTTTGGGCACATATCCTGTAGTAAGGCTGAGATTGAACAGTAGTTTTATGTTTGGGTTTAGCTCTTCTTGGAGTTCATGTAGGACGCAGCCCGGGACACCATCTGGTCCCATTGATGCTGTGTTTTTTGCTTTGGAGAGGGTGGCTCTTACCTGAGCATCTGAGATGTCAGGGGGGCAGCACTCTGCTGGGATAGATATTTGCCCTTTTGGTCAGGAGGGGGGGGGAGAAGTTTGCGCTGAACCTGTCAGCTAGGATGTTGGCAATGTCTGTGGGTTCGGTGTATTTTTTGTCATTTTGGACTAATTCTGAGCATATCTGGGAATTACCACCCAGGTTCCTAACATAACTAAAGAAAGCCTTGTGATTATCCTTAGTGCCCTGTGCAATTTTTCTCTCGAAGCTGGCCTTAGACAATTTTATGTGTGCCCGTAGTTTTTTGCTAATACTGATCAGTGATGCCTTCCCTTTTTGGGATTTTGCTCTATCATTTAGTAGCTTCCTCCTTCTATTGTATAGTTTGTTTATGGCTGGGGTCCACCAGACAGGACATCTGCCTTTGGAGGATTGGGTCTTGGTTTTATTTGGGATCGCATGATCCATGCATTCCTGAAGGTGTTCATAGAATGCGTTTATAAAGGATTCTGCAGTCTGGGCCGTATTTTCCACAGGCCTAGGGGCTTTGAAGGATTCCACCTCAGTTTTGAGGAGTGTAAAATTTGCTTTAGAGAAGTTTTTCACTGTGGTTTTCTGGGCAGGGGGTGGGGTCGGGATGTGAATATCCAGTGAGATTAGTTTATGGTCTGATCTTACCAGTGAGGGATACACTTCTGGTCTGGAGCATAGAGTCCCCATGTTGGTGATGATCAGGTCCAGTATGTTTTCCCCTCTTGTGGGAGTGGTAACAAGTTGTTCCATAGCATTTGAGTTTATAAATTCTAGGAATTTGGGCTAGGGTGTTGGAGCTAGAGTAATGCTCCCAGTCTATGTTTGGGTAGTTGAAGTCGCCCAATATAATGGTGTTTGGAGAGACCTTCATATTTTCCAGTGTTCTCAGGAAGGCCGAGTGGGGTTCCTGGGTTTGGGAGGGTGGTCTGTAGCAGGCTATAAACTGGAAGGCAGTTTTACCCACTGTTAGTTGCACATGGATAGTCTCTGATGCTTCGTGCTTTGCCACCAACCTGGAAGTGTGGGTATCTTTGATGAATATCGATACTCCCCCTCCTTTTGTGGTTCGGTCCAAGTTTTGGGTCCAAAAAGCATGGTATGAGGTATAACCTGGTAGTGCTGGGGTGCTCTCGGGAGCCCTGAACCAGGTTTCTGTTACTGCACAGATATCGATGTTCTCCATGCTAAGGAGAGTTTCGAGTGCGTGCATCTTAAGGTTTAGACTTCTGGCGTTGAGTAGCATTACTCTTAGTTTCTTATCCCTTGTGATACCTATGGAGGTGGGTTTGTCTTTTGAGCCTTGCCTAAAAAAGGCACTATGGGGGTAGCAAGAGCCTTTGTCAATATCCGAAAGCCCAAGGGTGACAGGTGCAAGCCGTCCCTAGCGAAGCATCGTGGCTTGTCGAGCATATCATCCCAAGCTGACAGGCATTGGATCCCCTTTGAATGACACCAGTACTTAAGCCAATTGTTGAAATTGATCTTGTCTTCATATTGTGGCATCATTCTTGGTGAGGGTAAGATGCTACTCAAGGTCAGGGTCATACCGGCCTGGGCTACATGCTCAGAGATCTCCTTTATGTCTCTTTTCATGTAGTCCAGGGAGGTACGTCTCAGGTCATTCACACCAGCATGGACAATGACTGAGTCATATTTGTACTTGCCTTGGAGTGACCTGAGTGCTTGTGTTATGTGGCGGATCCTAGCGCCCGACAGGCTGCTCACCGTGACCCTCTCCTTGTTCAGCCTGGTGAGTGGGACATCAGTGTGCCTGACGATAGAGTCACCTATTACAAGTGTATCAGGTGTGTTGTTTAGTCTTAAGGGCTGTGACTGTTTGGCACACTGGCTTTGTGAGATATGTGTTGCACGTGTTTTGTTTTGGGGTAGCGGCTGCTTGGGTGTCTGCTTTGGAGGTCTCTGCTGCTTCGGCAGATCTTTATTTAGAGCCTCCGAGTATGTTTTGTGTGATTATGTGTTTGGTTTGCTGTCGTGGTAGGTCTATGTGAGACTGGAATTGTAGTGAGTGTGGTTTCCTTCTCCTCCTGACTGGTTATGCCAGTACTGAGTTGAGAGAGCTTAGCCTCCAGTTTGGCTATATGGTTGCATCTCTCACATGTGTTGGAATTTGTTGGGAGGAGGAGAGGGTTGTCTGTGTACATGAGGCAGTTGTAACATTGCCTCAAGATTCCCAGATTCACCAGCTGGACCGGAGAGGAGATTGACAACTGACCTTTGGACATGCTAGAATAATATTGGGAATTCCTTAATAATTGAAAACCAGGGCCAGTGGGGAGTGAGGGTGTAGTGCTTTTAATTTTTAGTGCTGACTTATATAATTGCTTTAGTGAGCAAGTGCCCAATATAGCTCTAGGTGATTCGGTCATGTTGACTAATGTCACCAAAAATGGCCATGGGTAGTTACCGGTAATAAGTGGGTTGAAGACCCAGCCTACTCTCTGACCCACGCCAGGGATCCTCACCAATGGTGGGAGGGGTATATGTGCCGCTATTGGCCAGTGTGTTCCCGCCATAAAGCCCAGCAGCCCTGGGTCAATAAACTACTGGCCGGCCGGTGTCTAGTTGCCCAGCCTGGGTTATCTAGGATAGCTCTGTTGAGCGAAAGCTGGACATAAAACCAACCAATCTGCCAAACATGAACTGAGAATTGCTACACTTAATGTAGGTTCACTGACAGGATGCAGCTTGGAAGTGGATGACATGATGATACAGAGGAGGCTGGACATCCTATGTATCCAAGAGATGAGATGGAAGGGCAGTGCAGCAAAGCCACTTGGCTTGAGAGCCAGACTCTACTAAACAGGTGGGGGACAGGCTAGAAATGGTGTAGGAATTGTGGTGAGATAGAGGCTTCAGAAGGCAGTGAGGGATATCATCAGAATTAATGACAGACTCATGGCAATCAGACTCCAGTGTAACAATAGGGCAGTATTCATAATCTCAGCCTATGCCCCACAGCAGGATTGTGATAGTGAGGAAAACAGTGCATTCAGACAGCAGTTGCAGGACCTACTAGATAAAGCAGGACAACATGAATTGGTGTTAATAATGGATGACTTGAATGTACATATTGGGACATACAGAACAGGATATGAGGACTGCCTTGGTCCACATGGGTGGGGTAGCAGGAATAAAGAAGGATTAGCCATTCTAGACTTCTGTCTGGCAAATGGTTCAGAAAGAGAGACAGTCACACAATCACATACAAGAGTAGCTAACATGCAACTCAGGTAGACGTCCTCATAGCAAGGATAAGGCACTGGGGTAGAATACATGATTGCAATGTCATCCTCAGTGAAACAGTTGGCCCACAGCACAAACCATTAGTTGCCACAATCAACTGCAAGCAGTGGTCAGAGAAGGCTCTAAGGTCAACAGAGACCAGGCTGAAGACCTGGAAGTTAACTGGAGAGAAAGTACAGCAGTTCAAGGAATTACTTAGGGCTCTAGCACCCCAAGAAGTAGAGGAAATAGGTGGAGTTGAAGAGTGGCAGCACCTAAAAACAGCATGTGTTAAAACTACAGAAAAGATATGTGGCCGAGCCAGTTATGGAAATAAGGTACATTAGGAAAGCTGTTGGTGGAATGCAGAAGTCCAGGAAGTCATCAAAAGAAAGAAGGAGTGCAGGAAGAAGTGGGAGATTGAAAAGACTGACCAGGCTAGGAAGGAGTACCGGTTGGCTAACAAAGAAGCTAAGAAAGAAGTTGCAATAGCAAAGAATAGGGCATCGGAGACACTCTACCAACTTATGGAAAGTGACTCAGTAAGGAGCACAAAGAAACTATATCAGGTTGCAAGGCAAAGACAGAAAGATAAAGAAGATAGTCAGACACCCTTCATAACTAATGCCAGCAACAACCTGCTCACCAGTCCACAGGACATCAAAAGCAGATGGAAGGAGTATTTCCTGCAGCTTCTGAATGAAGAAAACCCCGCAGAAGCTGTACTGCCCCAGAAACAGCCTACGAGGGGAGAAGAAGAGGTGCCCACCTTAGAAGAAGTAAGAACAGCACTAAGGAAGATGAAGTCAGGCGAAGCAGCAGGCTCAGATGAGGTCACAGCAGATATGATAAAGATGCCGGGTGACATAGGGGAGAAATGGCTTCTGAGGATACTAAAAGTAGTGTGGAGAGAAATGCGTATTCCAGATGACTGGAGATTAAGCATACTCATGCCAGTGTACAAGAACAAAGGGGACATCCACAACTGTGGGTAGTACAGAGGCATAAAACTCCTACCACACTGCATGAAAGTTTTGGAGAGTGTGATTGATAAATGGATATGCACAGTAGTAGAATGTAAGATGGGAGAGGAACAGTTCGGATTCAGATTAGGATGCAGCACAACTGACCCAATGTTTGCATTGAGACAGATACTTGAGAAGCTAGAGATGAGGCGAGAGTCCAACTGGGCATTCCTAGACTTGGTGAAAGCATGTAACAAGGTCCCAAGAAAGCTGATCTGGGCAGTACTGCGATAGTTTGAAGTCCCAGAAACATTGGTAGAATTAGTCCAGGCTATGTACAAGGACCCATTGATTCAAGTACGGACAGTGTTCACCTCACAGAGGGGTTCCCAGTGGGACTGGGTGTACACCAGGGTTCAGCTCTGTGCCCACTGCTGTTCATACTGGTGATGTACTACATTAGCAAACAAGCTGGAGTGGACAGATCAACAAAGCTGCTGTATGCAGACAATGTGGCAGTACAGGCAGACTCTGAGCTAGAATTTCAGCAAAGGATAGGAGAATGAAATGCAAATCTGAAGGCACAAGGGAAGAAACTAAGCACAGATAAGACGGTGGTAATGGCAACAAATTGGGGAAATCAGAAGAAGCTGAGAATAGAGATAGAAGGGAAGATAGTGGAACAGGTAGACAGCTTCAAGTATCTGGGAGGGGTGGTTGAGGAGAAGGGTAGTCTAAATGAAGAGGTCAAAGTTAGAATCAGAGGGGCTGCAGCCAACTAACATAGAGTGTCAGGTGTAGTCTATGACAGAAGAATGCCAAAGAAGCTGAAAAGTAAGGTGTACAAGACAGTGGTGCAACCAGTACTACTGTATGGTACAGAAACCTAGGCAGTAAAGGCAGAACAGTTGAAAAAGCTAGAGGTGATGGAAATGAAATGCCTGAGAAAGGTGGTATGATGCACACTATGGGACAGGCGAAGAAATGCGGTCATAACAGCAGAAGTCAAAGTAGCTCAAATTGCAGAAAAGATCAAAGAGAACAGATCACAATGGTTTGGGCACATGTGTAGAAAAGCAGAAGACAATCTAGTGAGGAAGATTTGGGACAGACAGAAAGAAGGGAAGAGGAAGTGAGGATGTCCAGCAATGAGATGGATGGATTGTGTGAAAGAAGATCTGTGACAGTCAAGCATGAGTGTTGAAGAAGACAGGAGTGTAGCACTGAATCGACAGTTGGCAACAGTTAACACGATACCCCGACCCAATGTCGAACAACATGGGAAAAAGGGGGCTGATGATGATGATGATGACATGTAGAGTATCGTTTATTGCTGTGGCTTTCTGGCAGGTGCAGACCAAAAAGAAATGTTACAGTTTTGAATTCTGTGAGCCTGGGAAACTTTAGCAGAAGTGTCAAGAATGATGCAATCTGAAATGTTTCAGCAGTAATGTGTATTATCAATTTAATGGCTATCTCAGAAATGAAGAATAGCATTTTGTATTTTTCTTCAGATCTGACAACAACTCACCACCACTTCTCATCTATATTTGCTTGCTCTGTGAGTAGAATTTAGATCAGTAATTTCTCTTAGAGATAGACAGGAATATAGCCAGATTAGTCTAGCTGTTTTCTATATTTATGTGAGACTATCCTTCAATGTTGTCTTAAAGTATTTTCCTGTGATTTCTGAACTCTCTAATCTCATTGTGTTGAGTTAATAAGTATTTTCTTGTGTTTTTATTATTTATTATTAAATATATTTAAACCTTTTAACTGTGGCTATTTTGTGTAGAGATAATTTAAGCTCTCAGAGCTGTCAAGCAGAGTACCTCACTGGCCCTCTTCAACAGAAATGTTGATGAGTGGATGGGAAATAGAATGTTCACCCCGGGGATCACTGCAATGGCTCTACTTGATAGAGACACTGGGAACTAACGTCGGGTGGCACGATGCCAGGACAGTTCTATGGGCTAGGCTTATAAAGGCTCCAGGGCCATTAGCCTAGTACACACCTATGAACCTATGAACTTGCATGTATTTGGTGATACTGTATAGGCCACTCCTAAATAGCCTTCAAGTCTCAGTAACACTAACCAATTGGATAACAGTAACATTGCACAGTAGAATTGGGCAACCTTTGGTAAGGGCCTTTATAGTAGCTGATAAGGGTGGTTGGTGGCAGGTGGCTCTACCATATAGTCTGGCCAGAAGGGGGCATAGCTGCAGAACCTGTGCCAGCCTTCCCCAGGAGTGTATGTGTGTTTGTATATAATTCAAATCTCAAAGTGTGTGTGTGTGTGTGTGTGTGTGTGTGTGTGTGTGTGTGTGTGTGTGTCAGCTACTTGGGCAGGGACACGAAGCACTGGTTGGACAGAGAGGGTGCTGGGGGGTTTGGCTTGACCATTCGGCTGAGATCTGAACGCTATAGTTGTGCCAGTGGGGAGTCTTATTGGGGATCTGGAAAGAAAGGGGGAAATCAGCCCCAGACTGACTGTGATCTCTGTGTGCTCTTAAGGGAAATTGTACTTTACTGTGTGTGTACTTGTTATCCTCCCAATGTGGATGCCCCTCACTGGTGCTAGTCATGAGGATTGAGGATCCTTGATTACTGGGACAGTGTACAGGCATCACATAAGTGATGACCTAAATTATGCAAAACAGGAAGAAACTGCCATTAATACAGCCTGTAAAGGGGTTGATATCACCCAATCCCTCCCTCTTATTATTATGAACAACAGTTTAAACTAAATATACTAATTTTTAATATAGTTTATTTCAATATGCATATATTTTCATTGAATATTACTAATTATTATAACTAAAATATAAAAACAATTAAAATTAATTACAATTTTTAAAAAAGTAATTTGATTACCAAAATTAAAAGCAAAAATATTATGACTAATTAAAAATTAAGGTGAGTACATTAAAGATGTAGGTTGGGCTTTGTCAAGGGCATATTTCATGTAGTTTCCTGCTTCTGATATTAATGGATAGCATATCAATGAGCAGATCAGGACTTGAAAATATCCTGCTGCGGACTTGAATGTTGCATCTGTGTTTGCAGATTATGTTTTCCTCTTAGTCACAAGTGGCTGCAATTTCTAATGTACAGTGGAGTGGTTGGGATGAGAATTAGTACCTCCAAATCAAAGGTCATCATGGTTATTCCTTGGTCGGAGTAAGTTTCTGTTTGCAGGTGGTGGTGCAGCTACATCAAGTGAAAGTGCTTGAGTACCGTGGAGTCTTGTTCACTTGCGAGAGTAGAGTTCAGGAGAAGCACCAGTGGATGGGTGCAGCAACAGTACTGCAGGCATTGTACCAGGATATGGTAATGACACAGCAGCTGAGTTATAGGAAGAAGATCTCAGATCACCAATCAATCTGCATCACTATCCTCACCTGCAGCTACTAGCTTTAGATAATTGTCCAAAACGATAATGTTGATCTCAAGCACATAATGTTTGTTTGTTTAAGTAAATGGGAGAGGGGTCAGTTATTAATTGTTCTTAAAATATATTTTAAAAAGAAAGAACAATGTTTCCATCCATTTTGTATGACTGATTGGATTTCTCCTCGCCTAGCAACAGTATCCCGATCAGTATCCTGACCATCCTGATAAACAAAGATGTCCCGTGCCAGCTATAGGTACAAAGCCAACATTCTTTAACCTTTACCATAACTCACGATCACTTTTCAAATTTTCTAAAGATGAAAAAAGTATTTGCATGTAATGGTTGGTACTCTCTGCGTACAGTTATTATTAATCGCCTGTCACAAAAGTATTATACAGTTCAGAGGGAAGGAAGCATTATATAGACACCAAATCAAACATAACCTTGAAAATCGAAGCATTTTAATCCTTGAGATGACAACTCTCAGCTTCTTAGCGCAAGAAGTCTGTACAAAGCCTAAAATAACGGGGGTCAATCAGAGATATAAAAACAGGGACAAATTTTAAATATTACACTTACAAATATAAGAAGTTGGTAGAATAACAGGATTTGTGTTAGCATATTGCATACATTTTCTGAAGAATATAACAGTCTGAAACTAAAATATATTTCATTTAATGACATCAATTACCAACGATTTACCAGAAATTCACAAGTTTTATGAGAAACAGACCAAACGAATGAAGCAAAAATATGGGCATTCTGCTAAAATCTAGACAGTTGGGATGTACAAGTTGAGAATTATGTGCATATGTATTCAAGGAAGCTGTAATTATTCATCTCTCTGCACGGCTGTATCGTAATTGTAAATACAAATACTTGTGTGACAACACTGTAAAAGAAGTGTATATAAATTTTAAATAGCAAACGCGATTTGTACTGTTTGAGAAATGCTGGGAAGGAGAGGTCGAACTTGTACAAAAGACCGCCTCCCACTCAAACACAACCAAGTATATATTCTCCACCCCTGACTTCTCTTTTAATCAACGGACTGGATTCGCACAATAACCGTACAGGACAGAACTTTAATAAAATATAAGGCTCAAACTTTTTCTAGCAGTTGCTTATTGTTCCTTCATAAATGCCAAAGAGACTGGGCGGGGTTGCGATAAGGGGCGGGGTTGAGCTTCACGTAACGGAGTAAACGTAGGAAGTAAAGGAAAAGTAAGAGCGTGCAATAGTGCTATTTGTCATACCAAGAAATGGAAAAATTTGAACGGAGCAGCCAGGTTCCCGGGACTGATACCGCATTGTGTTTGGATATTTGTTGTGGACTGGAAAACATTCCGGTGCCAGTTGAAAGCGGGGATCTGAATATACCGGTATTTAAGGTTCGACAAACTAAAATCATGTTTGCAGTCCAGTTCTGTTGTTATCGGGGGTTAAATTAAAATATTTCAGGAGATAATCTTTAATATTTAGCTGACAAAACTTTTTAAGATTTTCACAGAATAGACAGATTTCTGCCTCATATTTTGTTATGTTCCGTTTACGGTGTGTGTTTTCTGGCAAATGAGCATGACATGCATTCAGACTTGAATATCTTTCAGAAAAATGCATCCATCCCTGGTAATGCAAAACATAGTTTAGCAAGTTTATAAGAGCAACATTTAAAATATTATTCATACTTCTTCAGCAAATGCATGTTGATGTAAAATCTTTTGTCTTGTTGACGTTTTTTGTAAATTAAAGAAATATTTACAAATAATCCCTGATTTGGGATCTTTGAAACCCCCGCCCACACCGCATTATTGGTCTTGTTTCTGATTTTTTTGGCAAAGATCTTGAAAAATAGCACTTTAGCGTTGACCACTGGATTAAATAATATTACATTGTAGTTTCTGTCTAATCTAATCTTCCATGGTAGTGACTGTTATCTTTGCATAAGTGTGTGTGTATATATATATATATATATATATATATATATATATATATACACACATAAATATGTAAATATATATATATATATATATATACATACACATAAATATATATATATATATATGTGTATATGTGTATATAGGCTGTAGGGGTCTAAATATCCTCAGAGTGAGTCAACATGCTACACGAGTCCAGAGCAGTAGGGAATAGGGAATGACGCATGTGTAGTAGTGCGTTTTTCCCAACAGGTAAATGGATGCCTGCTGTGTAAGTGAAGTGATGAGGTGTGGGTTCGGGTAACTATGCACCATGGGTATACATATAAATGAGGCAGAACACCAATAGTGTAGTGGTTAGAGCATCCGCCTAACGAAAAGGCATTCACGGTTCAAGGTCGACAATAGCACATATCATTTTCCTTGTGGAATTAATGTTGCTCTGCTGTAAAGCCGACATTTAAATGTGTAAAGGTGAATGTGTGTATCGCATGGGATTATTAACCAATTCCTTTCGATCAAAGTGGTATTGTCATAATGTATAAGGCACAAATAAGCATAACTAAGCAACAGTAAACATATGTAACGCACAGTAAGCATAGGCGAGTGCACCTGTGCGGGTGTAAGCAGCTCCCAGCATAGGAAATGTATGTCTGTATGTACAGATGTAATTAATATATATATATATATATATATATATATATATATACACACACACACACACACACACACACACGTGTGTATAGATATATATCTACATACATGAGAAATATATATATATATATATATATATATATATATATATATATATAAAGAATGGACGTTTAACAGTAAAGCATACACAAGGGATGTGAAGGGAATCAAGAGCAATGTTGGTATTGTAAAGTGCTTTCAGCGTGTGTCATAAAAAGCTGCCCAGGAGTGAGCAGAGCACCGCTACTCACACCACAGGCAGGGAATTACCACTGGGAGTAACATTGTTGAAATGCTAGGTCTACTTTATACACAGGCGGAATGTAGTCCCATGCTGGGACCTCCAAAAATTGGAAAGCGCAAATGGCCATATTCCATAACACCAGGAAAGGCACGTATGTGTAAATATACATGGCGGGAGACCCTGTGAATACACGAGGTGGGACAGAATGTGTGTAGGGCCCCAAAAGCTCTGGAGAGGGAAATGTGTAAAGGTGGGAAATGTGTAAAGGTGTGTCATGGCTGTGATAACAAGTGGATAATGGATGTTATGCCTGAAAATTTAACACGGGTGGGGTGGAGGAACTATTGGTATGCAATTATGGATCCAGGCATGCCAGGGTTGGATTGGCCGGTTCTAATGGACTGCCCTGTGGAGGTCAGCTAGGTCGTAATAGGTATATATGCATACTCACATGCAGACAACAATATATGTTGACATACAAATTCTGTAACACATGCATTCCATTTGTTGACATAAATAATAGGAATGTGCCCATACAAACATTGACAGTACATGGAATAATAGGCTGTGCAGAAGAGGGACGGGTCGAATCACACTATCACATTCCAATTACCATCGGTAATCCCTACATGAACATATAGCGACATTTGTCCACTGTATAACGTGCTACATACCGATTACAAGATGACTGGAGTGTGTCAGTGTTATAATGAATAAGGCACTAGTATGCTGGTGAAGCTTATAAACATCATTACGCATGTGTAAGTGCGTATAAGCGGGGAATGTATTGACATACTGATGTGTGTGTGTGTGTGTGTGTATATGGAGATATATACGCACATTTTATATATATATATATATATATATATATATATATATATATATATATATATATATGACAGCAAGATATGAATATACATGTATGATAGATATGCAGATATGTCTGTATATGTTAATGTAAATATATATGTTACAGTTAAATACACATATATATATATATATATATATATATATATATATATATATATATATATATATATATACCTAGGTTATGTTACAGCAGTTACGGGTGACTTGTTTAGACTGGGCATATGTTGGTGGGAGGTCCACTCACCAAACGTCTACTTACCACCACCCCCCCCCCCACCAGCTAGGCCGGTGAAACATACAGACACGCAATAAAGGTAAATACAACACTGGTTCCCAGACCACCAGCAGGAAACTACCAGTGGGAGAGATCTACAAGGTCTACACTTTAAACATGGATAGCGACATCCCTTGCGGGACACCAAAAATGTAGAGCCTTCAGTTGATGGGTGTAACACAGTTAAGACCAAGATGTAGTTGTACACGGAACAGTAGGTTGTGCAAGCCTGGTAACACATGGATTGACACAACGTATGACATGTGTCCTGACACAGGGTGAGTGGGCAGTGTGTAGGGGTGTGTTCATATCCCACCTGCGTCCACAGTAAGGATGAGAGCTGTAGAGTAGTGGCAGGTAGGGGAACTATAGGTATGCAATTATGGATCCAGGCATGCCAGGGTTGGATGGGCCGGTTCTAATGGACCGCCCCGTGGAGGTCAGCTAGGTCGTAATGGGTATATATGCATACTCGCATGCAAACAATATATGTTGACATACAAATTCTGTAACACATGCATTCCATTTGTTGACATAAACAATAGGAATGTGCCCATACAAACATCGACAGCACATGGACTAATAGTGTGTGCAGAAGAGGATGGGATGAATCACACTGTCACATTCCAATTACCATCGGAAATCCGTACATGAACATATAGCAACATCTGTCCTGTATAACGTGCGGCATACCGGTTACAAGATGACTGGAGTGTGTTGGTGTTATAATGAATAAGGCACTAGTATGCTGTTGAAACTTATAAACATCATTACGCATGTGTAAGTGCGTATGAGCAGGGAATGTATTGACACACTGATGTACATATATATAATTATATATATATATATATATATATATATATATATATATATATATATATATATATGTATATATAATCATATATATATATATATATATATGAATATCCATGTATGAATACATATGCAGATATGTCTGTATATATTAATGTAAATATATATGTTACAGTGAGATACACATGTATATAACTAGGTTATGTTGAAGCAGTTACGGGTCAACAAACGTCTACTTACCAACCCCCCCCCCCCTTGCTAGGCCAGTGAGACATACAGACATGCAATAAAGGTAAATACAACACTGGTTCCCAGACCACCAGCAGAAAACTACCAGTGGGAGAGATCTACAAGGTCTACACTTTAAACATGGACAGCGACGTTCCTTGCGGGACACCAAAAATTTGTTATGATGCATATTACAAGGGTTTCATGTGTCCAGTGCGCACGTGTGTGTAATGGACAACTATGTAGAGGGCAGATGGTGTCCTAGGAGCCGAATGGCCTTATGTGTCCGTAGGTGAGGGTCAGATGTTGGGGAAGAAGTGTAGGTATGGCCGTGGAGGATAGGTAGGAGCACAGAAATGACAGCTTACAGGGTTGGTATATGACACGTGGGGGGGGGTGGATACACCCTGGATGGGGATGGGTCTTTGGCATTCAAAAGCCCATGGGAACAGTGGGACGGAGGTCTCCAGCCATGGGCAACTGCCACTGCACCTACACAGCTGCAAAGGAGGCAGTGCTGGGGGCTGTCCAGAAAAGGCAGCATCATCCTGTAAATGTGATACTCCACCCTTGAACTGGCGTATCTGGCTTTGTAACCCCTTAGGGAGCAACTTACGAAACATGTCCGGGACTGCACGACAGCAGATATGTACCTGTCTGGTCCCGCTCCCAAGGGGGACATGCTCCATCCTCAGTGGTGGAGCCACCAGAAGGTGGTGCATAGCCAACAGAGGTTGATGTTAATGGCTGGGCCCCAGATGTACTGGTGCCCGGTGCCATGGTCAGCTGAAGTGGGACAGGAGGATCTGCCGGGACTTACCAACCCATTTGGCCTATGGTGTTGCGTTTTAAACCCACATATGGCTTAGTGATAGACAACAGCATACAGGATTACCTACAAAAGTATGCATAGATATCACCAGCAACCCAACAGATTGTGTACATTTGCAGAGGCAGCACAACACTTGCATATGTACCGCATGGCAACTGTACAATGTGTAGTAGAAATATGACCGCAGCTATGAACAGTTAGCCAACATTGGCTTATCACTGGGAATCCCACACAGTGTCAGTCATACCACTGTCTCATGTGACACATGTCCAGTCAGGGATGCGATGGCAGTAACACATTCCTATCATCATGTACTGTCTGCAATCCCCACACCATGCTTCTGCTGTGCACAGAAGTGTGTTCAGTGTGCAACACAGGAAACAAATGGTTGTACACACTGACCTGTTCACAGATGGCCCTACAGATGGCGTTCCCTCATGAACAGAGTACTGTCATGTCTGTATTTTAACATGCAGAATAGCCATTACCACACACATGTTAGGCAGTAGTCTCAGTGCAGCATAGCTACACTTACATGCTGTAGTTGTGTGGCACATCACCCTCCTGTCATTAGGCTATTTCTCACTGTTGAAAATGATTGAGGTACATCCAGATATCATCTGCGATGCCGTGTCAGAACACCACATCCAGGTACCACTCACAGCGACTGTCATGGCCAGATAATAACATCTTTCCCTAGATAGTGTACTGTGTTTATCATGCGGATGGCTATAGGAACACCATCACAGCTGTACCACATGCAATCAGCTAGAGGAGGACTGCAATAAGTGCAGAGGCCATCACCTGACCATTTCCATGTGTTACAATTCACATGCTGCTGCTGTGCAGGTGTACACCTTTACATCCACCAGAGAGTATGTGTGCGGGACAGGCAATGTACACCAGGGAAGGGCTTCAAGACTTAACCATAATCTGCCACACGCTGAATAGTACAGGGTCATACCCCTGACTACTCATTACTATTACATGTGCATGACGTTACTACATGTGCCATAGAGGCAGCATGTTGCAGTAATGTAAGAACATGCGTGTAGGTGAGTGAGTGCCATCTGCAACAGATATAGTAGACATACATTAGGTGTGGCACATGTTAGTCCATGTGAACGGATGCCATTGTCACCACAACCACACTCTAATGTACATGCATTGACACCTTTGCCAGGGCGGCAAATACACAATGTAACTACTTAGTTTGCCACACCGCAGTAATGCACAGGACCACATGCACCACAAGGGATATCTGGAGGTTCAATGAGCTAGGTCATGTGAAAGTGCTTGACAACTGTTGGTATGCCAACGAGGTTTATACTGGGAGTGACTGTAGTTGGGGGCATCACAACCCACACGCAGACACAGGGTGCCAGTACTGTCATGCAAGTATGCATTGCTCCATGGGTGTGTAGTGTTTGTCTGTGCAAGATGGCTGTACAAGGCTGGGTGAGGGGTAATCCTTGCCATTGCATCACCCGACAGTGGTGTGCAGTGCAGGGGTGTAGTGTCTGCAATGTCCCACACAGATGGGTACTGCAATATCTGGGCTGACATCCTGGTTACCAATGTGTAGGGCCATAGCTTTGCAATGCATGCCATGTCTGTGTTTGATAGTCCCTCACATGGACATTGCTGGGATGTGCATGTCCCACAATACTGTGCAGTGACATGTAGAGATGTACCTGGTTTGGCAGACACATGTAGTGTACACAGCCTGTAATACCCCAATATGCCAATACTGGCCTGGTGTGGCGAAACATGAGCAGGTCGGCTCTGCACCTGCATGCATGGAATGGACAGGTATTCCGTGGTGTCAGTGGCATAGGTCCATACAGGGCACATGTGTACAGCATTGTCTGGCCTTAGTGGATCACATATGATGGCACCACATATGTTGCAGCCATTCAGTGTGGAACATAGTGAAGGCACAATGTCCGCGTATATGTGCCAATTGTACCACTGTACAGGGTGCCATGTCCTCTGCAGGCCACTGCGGTCACAGCATGCCTATCTGTCCTCAATGTGCATGTTACTAGCAACATAGTGGGATATCCTAGGCAAGGTTGTATGTGCATGATACATGGGTGCCGGACATATACCGGGTACTAGTAGGGTTGCATACTTAGTTCACCAGCCCTTTTGCCAGATGTATGGGTATGGCTTGCCAACACAGTGCCGTGGCTGACTGATGGCTGTACTCCTCGTGAGGTGGCCAATGTGTCATAAGACAGATACTGTATAGGAAAACAACAAAACCCGCTCCCAAACATGTCCAATGGTAAGACAATCATGGCCACCTCTACACAGGCTCTGACAGACACACACTTGCCATGTCCTGTATACAAACCCCTACCATATCACAATGCAGCAACACACATTTAGGGCACATGCTACAGCGAATATTACAAAGCACTGTACTTCTCTGATGCAGGCAGACACACACACACACACACACACACATACACTTGGCATGTCTGGGATTAGAACACCGACATAACTACTTTACTACACTACAGCATTACGCAGTTACAGAACACGCTACTGAGATTACTGGGACACAGCATTCCCAGAGGTGTATTTGTAGATGGGTGACATCATCAGCCTTGCTAACGGTGGGTATAAGAAATGTATGGAGTGTGAGCAGTATAAAGGTATTACTCAGTCCTCAGGCAAACTGGGAGACCCACACATATATATACACACACACACACACACACACACACACACACACACACGGCAAGTGTGGGACTAGAACACCGACCCAACTACTTTATTACACTACAGCATTACACAGTTACAGAATGCGCTACAGAGATTACTGAGACACAGAACTCCCAGAGGTGTATTTGTAGATAGGAGACATCATCGGCCTGGCTAATGGTGGGTATAAGAAATGTATGGAGTGTGAGCAGTATAAAGGTATTACTCAGTCCTCAGGCAAACGGGGAGACACACATACACACACACACCCACGGCAAGTGTGGGAGTAGAACACCGACCTAACTACTTTATTACACTACAGCATTACGCAGCTACAGAACGCGCTACCGAGATTACTGGGACACAGCCCTCCCAGAGGTGTATTTGTAGATGGGTGACATCATCAGCCTTGCTAACAGTGGGTATAAGAAATGTATGGAGTGTGGCCAGTCTAAAAGCAATTTAGAGTCCACTGGCAAACGGGGACAGACATACACACACACGCCATTGTCGGGTATGGAACACCTGCCTATTTACAGATTACTATTACAATACTACATATATACAAATCGCGTCACACAGACTACACATGTCAAGGCTGTCATTATGACCGTCTGGGAATGCGGACATCAGGGATGCTGGCAGTTAAGATGTACATACCTGTGAACCTGTGTGTTTAAAGTATGAATCCATCCTGACCTGGAGTATGCCCATCTATGGAATGGATGACTACTACCACTGTACAGGGTGTAACAGTGGCCATGCCCATACACAGAGACACATAACCAACACAAGGTGTCACTGGGTATGCTCACACACTTAGTAGCACAGGGCTGTTCGGAATGCACTATGTGTCCATCTACACAAGGATATACTGGGCATGCTCATACACTTAGTAGCACAGGGGGCATGCTCACACACTTAGTAGCACAGGGCTGGTCGGAATGCACTACTATGTGTCCATCTACACAAGGATATACTGGGCATGCTCATACTCCTAGTAGCACAGGGCTGACTGGGATGCTGATGCTAAACACGGAGGGCCACAGTGGCCATGCTATTACAGGTAGAAGTAAAGAACACATTGTAATGGGCTCTGGTGTTGGTAGTTGTCATTGTTAGCGGGAATGCTGCTCTACATATATTTGACACCGGTCTTTTACAAATCTGCTGTCATTCTGGAATGACATGGCTGACAGTAGGCAGGCCTTTGTCACATATCACATGCATCCATGATACAAGGGAGTGTGGATATTATCCGCCCACACAGTGCCATTCCAAGGCAAACGTCCTAAACACAGGTTAACTCCCATACACCTACAGGACAACTGCATTGTTTTCTTATGCTAACCAGTGCTAGATGTGTAGCGTCCATATTCACAGCCGGCCACTGTAGTTCCAACAATGGGGAGTACTGAGATCTGTGCAGTGAGGAACACCTGGCTGATGTCTCTGTAGTGCACAATAGCACTACCACCATATACCTCAGAACCTAGCACTACCACCATATACCTCGGAACCAGACATGTGGGCCATAACACAAGTACGGACTGCTCCAGGTGGTGTACCCACATACATAAAGGCCACTCACATGTACTGACCGGTCCCCCACAAAAGGCATCACAGATGAGCCATGTGCAGGACACAGTGTCACATGCTGCATTCTAGGATGTAAACTGCAGACACCACCATGCCCTCGGACCACCACCACGCAACCATACATGTATGACAGACGAGTACACCACCATGTGACCCTTGACCTGTGTACTGTACTAAGCTCTACATCAACTGTAGACAGTACACATGTACTGACACAGTTGCATTATGTGTTATGCAATGCAATGATACCACTGTCTGTGACCAGGTCAGCTGTACACATACCAAGGGCCCTCAGTACTGTCCACCATTAGCAGATATCTGTTGCTGTACACCAGTACACACCCTCATGTATGGATATGACATACATGTACCTGCCCTGCGTATGTACATGCCACACACACAACATACCTGTAAATAGCATAGCTGTTGTAGTCCTTTGTGCAAACAGGTGGCTACAGCCATTACACACATGCACATGGAATGTAGGTCCATGGCTGCTGAATGCTAACAGTACATAAGGTGTGATATCAATGTTGACAGGGGTAACATCCCCTCTGTACTGGTCACCCATCATATCATACAACAGTCCATGTGTCATGTATGTTATTACACATATCCACCAATTGCAATGCCTACAAACATGACCAAATGTCAGGATTGTAGGACCTACACACCTGTACACATAGGGTGCATTCAGATAACATGCGTGTGCAGTTGCTGATGTATGCAGGTGACATGTATCCTAGTACATCATGCAGCTGCAGTGCAGCCTCAACATTTCCAACTGTATCTGGTGATATGCTGAATGTACAGAAAGATGTACCACAGGTATGGACAGTTGTGTTGAAATAACTAAGTGGCAAGGCATCTTTGCAGACGGATGTTTGCAGTGGACAGCTCACAGGTGTGTCACAAGTGGTCCTACAATACCATGTGTAACCAGTAAGCAATGGTTTCATTAATTGAAGGACATAACACACAACTTAGACAGCGGACAGGGTGACAGCGAAGGTAAATCATTTGACACCTGTTAATAGATATGACGTCCCTAGTGCATATATCAGCACTTTTGGCACAGGAAGCGTCAGTACAGTTTGTAACCCGTGCAGTACTACTGTACGTCTGACATACATAACATGAGCTAGGCAGATCTGAGATTCACAGTACTGGCATGTGTGGTTGCGTGTGTGTCCATATCTGTCACATATTATGGGGAATACATCTGAATTGTTACTCTCCTGTACACTAGTGTACACATCTGTACAGACTGCAATGTATAAAGCAGGACATAGGCAGGGGCGTGTATCTCACACATGTGAGGTATCTGTATGTGCATGACATAGGTGTATTAATTACTGAATGCCACAGTGTGTGTATGTAGGGCTGACTGGTCCCTGGGGTGAGGATGTATGTTACCATACTGAACTGATAGGACTCCTCCCACCATCCAAGAGATGCATTCAGCTATCCATGTTGATGTCCCAGATCTTAGGCCGTACTGACTACCTGTACATGTGTATTCTCTGTGGTGCGTCATGTAGGTGCACAGTACTGTAATGATGATTTACACATAGGCAGGGGTCCTCATCCCACCAGTAGCAACTGTGTGCTGCTGTGTCGGTATAGCTGTGTGTGTGTGTTACATTGTCACTGAATACATTTGTGTCAATACCTGAGTGTGTGGGTGCAGTTGCGTGTTGGCATCCTGTCATGGGAACGTGTATTACTGATTCCCATTGAGGCATCACACTTCCCACTGGCCTCTACCCTTGTAGTCAGCTAGACCACTCTCTTACCTCACCACTCCATGTAACTGTAGCTGTGATGTCACCCTTTGTGGATGTCACGTCTGTGGCCACAGTAGCTTAATACACAGCTATCATGCTCTTGGAATGGTAGATGTGTTTGTAACATGAGACATTCTCACTGTTATGTGGCAGCTACTCGGTGCATGCTGGTATATTCATACATACCTGTGAGTAGTCCACATTGACATATGGGGCACTTAACTGCAAACACTGACATCCACCGGCACGTGCAATTAGACCTGAAGAAGGACAGCAGAACATCATGACCAACATGCATTTACTGTTGTTACACAAGACACATACTGTTAACAGTATTGTACACCTGTACTACATGGTATATCTGCTCGCTGTCAACAGTCCTCAATATTTGTAAACTACACATATCATCCTAGTCTGTCCACCCTGTGCATCAGACCATATGAGCATGTCCCTGCACTGATGGTGTGGATGTCAGGGATGCGGCACAGGCATCATCATATGCACAGGGTGTTAATGTTTGCCAGAGGCCTAGGCTGTACCATTGATAACATCATGTGTGTGGGTTTGGGCCTTTGATCTGATTGGGCGTGTGTGGATGTTATGCATGTATGTGTTACGGTGCCCTACATATGTGTCCAGTGTGTGCTTGTATGTCTGCACACAGTTCTCCCATGTGTCTGGCCTACACAGGGGTATTATTGACAGCTGCAGACTGTACAGGCGAGGTTTTACAGTTCACGGTGTCCGGCCACGGACATGTGACCTGTGCCTGCCAGGGGTTGCACGGGCACTACCAGACAGAGGTGCAGATTGGGTACTGTCTGATGTCACTAGTCCACAGGAACCATGTCCCTGTTGGGACCGTCCCGGGCCACGTGCATGTGGCCTGCTGTGTCGTGGTGTGGACAGCACAGCACCAGATGCTCTACTGCTGCTACCGCCACTATGGGAGCGAGCATGTGAGGTAGCTCGTACATGTAGACCTGACACAGGTGATGTAGCAGGCCTACGTCCACGTGCCCAACGCCTCACTCCTACCAGATGTTCCAACACAGACAGCTCACGCTAGCGGATTGTCATGCCACGGTCAAGGACTCCAACCATGTCACCCAACCGTCTATCCAAAGCATCAGCAATCTGCTGTTGAGCATTTACTATTGCCTGGATGCTGTTGTTTAAAGAATGGACAGCAGCCCTCTGTAGCCTCTGATCTTCTCTGTTGCACCATTCAGCACGTGCCTGTGCCTCCATTACAGCCTGAAACATGTGTCTGGTGACACCAGCTGCTGTGTTCTGTCGTGCAGGAGCATGTTGGCCAGAGGTCCTCCTACAAGCAGCACTGGCCACGTGCCTGTGTGGGGCACCACCAATAGTTTGGCTGACACCATGGTGTGCAGGCACACCTTCCATAGCCCCCACACTTTTCTGTTCCAAGCTACCATGCGCCAACTGTCCTTCCTCTATGGCCACTGGTGATGGGGTATGTGCAGGTATGGGATCTGTTTGCAGGGATGAGGTGGATATAGATGGAATGGCAACTAGTGGCACAGTTTCAGCCCTGACAACTCTGCCTGTGACCCAATCATATGTTCATCATCACGGCTAGAGTCGGTGGGGACACTAACATCTGATGTACCGCAGGAGGGCAATGCACCCACATCACCTGTGAGGGCAGATAAGAATTGTACATTACAATCTATACAATAGACACACACACACGCATGTGATATGACAGAAGGCATGCAACATGCATGTGATACGGCAGATGGCATGCAATACAGACAATAATAGTGGTAGTTATACATCCGTAGGTTGCACACAACAGCATGCATGTGTGATAACAGACGGCATGCAAATTACACAATCATAGTAGTGGTTAGCATACATCCCTGTGTTACACCATGTGGACCAGCACAGGTTAACAGTACACCTGCCTGATGTGTGGCATATGACCTTGATAATCACATGTAGTATAACGTGATCTGCTGACGTGTGCAATGACATGCATACATGTTTAACACAATGGTGTCCTGTCGAGTATACAGTGGGCAGTGGTGTACCAATTCAGTGTTGTCTGCCCACCCTGCAGATATACTGCAAATTTAGCTGATGTGCATGGCCATTGCAGGGAATCATGAGGAGTCTCTAGTGCTGTACAGTATGAGTTACAAACAGGGTTCATAGCCATGACTGTGTTCAGATACAATACATATATAATGTGGAATGTGACCCACGTCACTGAGGTGTATACACACTAAACCATGATGTGGAAGTTGTGACACAGGTCACTGATGGGTATACGGATGACGCCCTTGCACATCTGCAACCATGTTGCTGCAGCCTGGCAACTATGGGCAGACATGGTGTACACATCTGTACATCATGTCCCACGTGACATCTGTGTACCACACACACAAACACACACACACACACACACACACACACACACACACACAAAAGGAGCTAGTGTGACATTTATGTCCATCACCAGCAACAGGAATGTACTGTATCTGTGGCCTGATGTTGATACTGTACAGGTGACTGCTGTCATGTTGCAACACCCTCAAGATGTTCAACACATCCTCTGTGGTGGATTGATGTTACGCCTACACAAGATGTGCACAGGCCTGTAGGATGTCTAGTGTTCCACATCTACATATCTACATTATGACCATTATACAAAGGCCATGGCCGAACCATGTGTAGCCATTGTACGACAGGGTGTACACACAAGCACAACACTTCTACTGTGTGTGTTGCTCCATGTCTCTGGCCATCCTCCATGGCCATGTGTGTACATGTGTTGTTCAAATTATAGTGATGGGCATCTATTTCACATGTCTGTGTTGTCCCATATGACATATATGCTCCTCTGACAACAGGGTTATGCAGGTAAAGGGTGGTATGTGAGGTATGTTTTCAGGTTAGGTAGGCAGTGTAGCAGCCAGGCCAATAGATGTCATGGACATATCAAGATATCACATCACATTGTGTGACATTCATAGCAGGGCTATGATCCACACCGGTGAAACCTGTGTGCTGGCCATACTCTAACCGACTGTGTAGTACTGTTTGCATTCACCACATGTGTAGATCAGATCTGTTGTACGTTCCTAAAGTGAACAGTACCTCCACCATTGTATGCATAGCTGTCAACACATCTGGCAATAAAGTTTGTGAGGATTCATGTCGGTGAGATGATTCACATAGTTTGCAAGTGTGGCACATGGATAGTAATTGTGATGCATTACAGGTCCGACCTGTATATTGTGACAGGACCATACATTATGTGTACATGTTGTAAATGGCCACATGGCAGATAGATTTGTGCATTTTACGGTTCCTGATAAATAATAACACTCTCACCTGCAACAGGCTGCTGTCGCAGCGGAACGCCAGAGGTACCTAAATAGGAGTAACACAGCAGTATGAGCAGAATCCACCCCTGTATAAAGGCTACAGGGAGCAATGTGCATAACACATACACCAGTACATTAGACTATACTATGGTGTATGCACATGTGTGCATACACAGAGTAACATACTATAGTATGCAGCATGTGTATATACATGCCTTGCATATGATGTTACATTACATATTGTACAGTGACACATGCAGCTATATGGAATATAGTTGTTACAGGTGCAGTACTGACTTAGCAGGCAACTCCAGGCTCAGTGGTTGAGAGACACCCACCTCCACAATATCGGGTATGGGTTGTGGATATGGTTTTGCAGGTGTCCCCAGGTTAGCCAGTAGCTCCTCGGTACGTGTGAGTGGGGGCTGGGTTGGTTGTCCACCACCTGTTGCACCTTGTTCCCTGGCAATTGCATTTGCACGCTGTTTCGCCCGTCTAATGAGGTCTGTACAGTGTCTGCGCACCTGCTGGTATGTGCGGTTGTGGCCACCCACATCATTAACCCTCCTGCGAAGTTCCATCCACAGGGCATCCCGCTGCTGTGCATCCTGTGGCACATGGCTTAACAGGATGTCGTGATTATCGAGTAGGTATGGGATGAGGGCCTCATCCTCCAAGCGTGTAAAAGGGGGAAGGCTTGCACGCGGCATACCTGGAAGACATAATGATGGAGACAGGTCACAGTACCTCAGAGACATACAGAGCTACAGCTGAACATACATGTGTATTGCATTAATTCAGTTTAAATTGTTCTATTTGCAAACCTACATAACCCTGACGTGTTTGTGTCCCATACGTGTGACACTCAATGTTGAGTGGATATTATCACCATATATGTCTGTGTGTGTCACCTGATTACATTGCTCATACTCCCATGTGGTTGCTGTCTTGATGTGGGCATGTCTGTTATCAGCACATGGCTGGATGTGTCCACATTAATGCAGTTGACCTTGATGCAGTGTATATGTCACATATAAGGACTTACACTGCCTTAACAGTCATGACCTGTGACCCTGCAGACATGCTCACATAAGGTTTTACATGTATGTGTTCTGCCATATACATCTACACAGCACTGTACAGCGATTCAGCATCCTGCCATGCATCACCTTTGTTGCACATATGATATACATTGGACACTGGCTAGCCAGATGGTATTTGCAGGGATGGATATCAACTATGGCATGTACAGTCAAAGTCAACTAGTGGGCTATATGCCATGGGCCATGTATGAATCTAGGATGAAAGGTTACCTGGCAGTAGCCGACAGGCGGGTCTGTGGGGCCAGGTGGAGCAGTGCCACATTACTGATCCACAGGGTTAATGATACATATACCATGCGGTCATCACACCATGTCTGAGAGGGGAGCAATGTGCAGCTTTGATGGACAGGAATGCATAGTATGGCAGGTCTATGTCAAGTGTATGGGACAAGGATCTGTCCAGCATGTGGTAGGTGGATGTCCATGAAGTATGTGTTCGAGATTAGGATGAGTACTTGTAACATGTCCGACATCACTGTGTTGGACATGGATTTATTCAGGGTATGCATCATGCTACGTAGTGGAGATGGGGAATGGGAAGGCTGGTGTAGGCCATCTGCACATGGCCAGTACCCCTTAAAGGAAATATGTGATCTGAATGGGTCACTTGAGTGGTCTGTATGGCTGGACAATAATCTCTATATTCATGAATGGCACCCTATTATTATTAGGGTTGTGACATATGACTCCCTGACAGGTGTGGTGACGTAGCTATCACAGGAAAGACAACTGCCCAGCTGCATCCCTCACACACAAGTGTCCATTTTGATGACCGCTGCCTAGGTGGTAGTTCATGGGTACAGGGTTATTAACATAGGGGTGACAATGTGAGTCAGCTATTGCTCCTAGGTCATAGTCTTTCACATACTTCAATAGGCAGATGCCTTCTGTTTGTCTGTGAGGTATGAACTACAATGAGAGGGAATAGAATTCATTAACCCTGACATACTGTAGCTGCCACTGGTGTGATGATCACATATTATTCAGACACCTTCTCTAGTGCTGTTTCTGCCAGCAGTCCTGTTGCAAAACGCTCCTGTGACATAGGAATGCACATCTAGTATACCGAGTGTAGGTGGTACACAGTATGGGTGATGATGTCCTATGACCTGGCAAGGTTATGATATGCAGTGTGACATCAACCATGCTGTCATCTACATCTGTACTGCTGACATCACTTAAGTGATCAAGGTTCATGGCCTTCCAGACCAGACACAGCAGGGTAGTACTGCAGTACTTATCACCATTATCAGTGGTGTCTCCCCCTTTGTGGGTTGTGATACCTGTTGGTGTGCACCATTCAGTGTGTACACAACCTGATATGGAGCTATGTTTTACATGATGTGTACGTGGAGAGCATCTTGTTTTGCCATATGTGTATGATACAACCTGTGATGTGGGCAGGTCCCATGTAGACTGAGTGCAGCTTGTACCTTCATAGTTGTGGGTACAGGGGCCCTGTGGTGTACATGGATATATGCTTGTGTACTTGGGGGGAGGGGGCTGTGTTTTTATATTATCCAAGACCCTATCTGGATTGCTTATTCATGCTAAGCACTTGTTCAGGACTTGTAAACAGTATGTAAGCTAGTAATTACTATAGCACTCAATCGTCTACATCACCTACAGGTAAGGGTGAACAGGTTTTGTACATACTTTTCTCACTTGCGTAGAGCAATGTAGCTCTTGTACTCACTTTCCTCACTTATCTACGTGAATGTAGTTCTATATTCAGGCATGTCCAAGAGTCAACTGCCAGTGTTCTCACCTGTCTATCTGATGAATCTGGACATCTTGAGGCAATGTACACATTGCCTCATGTACACAGACAAGCCTCTCCGCCTACCACCCAACACTGCAACCTGTGAGAGATGCACTCATCTAGCCAAACTTGAGGTAAAGGTCTCTCCAACCAAGCCTGACCCTGACTGTCATGTGGAGAAGGTACACAGTCACATAACACCACACTCATCACATAAGCCTCACTGTATCTACCCCACCATTAACTGGGAAAACTACTTGTGTACCAACACATTAGCTCAACAGTTTCTGGAATTCATAAACACCAATGCCCTGACTCAACATATCCATACACCCACCAGGGGCAACAATATCCTAGACCTAGTCATTACCAACATGAGTGACTGGTGCTCCACACGTGAAGCCAACCCCTTGTTGGTCCGATCAGACCATGTGCTGAACACCGTTTATATCCACATCCCGCACCTACCCCCCATTAAGGGAACCACAGTATAATATGTCTACAAGGCCAACTACATGCTTCTTAAGGCAGACGTGGTGGAAGTTGTGACACCCATGCAGATGGACAGTACTGTTACAACTGCTGAATCCTACACAAATGCACTCTATAAGCACTTACAGGAGTGCATGGCTTGTGCTATCCCAAACAGAACCAGGACGCTATACTCATAATTAACTAAACCAATCTGGTGGTCCCCTACCATAAAAATATTGTACTACAGGAGGAAGACACTGTTGTAAACGAGAGTACAATACCATGCGTGGAGGAGATCCCTGGCCAGCCTCAGTAAGAAGGTGAGATCCCTTATAAGATCCTCCAGAGCTAGCTACGAAAACTATAATGCAACTAATACCAACAACCACAAAGCCTCGATGTCAACAACTAGATCTGCTCTGAGTTACAGCACAAAGGCACGAACATTACAGAAACAATTGATATTGGCAACATCCTGGCAGATCCCTCTCAATGCTGCACACTCTAAAGGCAATATCACAGCATCCATGGGACCGGACAACATCCCAGGCTGAATTTTACATGAACTTCGGATCGTACTGTCTCCTCACCTACGCACTATGTTCAATAATAGCCTCACATTGGATATAGTGCCCCCTGAATGGCACAACGCAACAGTTATCCCACTCCACAAAGGTGGTGCCACAACGGACCACGGGACCTATTTCCCTATAGGCCTGACTAGCCTGGTCTGCAAGGCTATGGCGCATATCATGGATCACTGTCACAGAGACATTGGGTACCTCCCAACCTTTGACCCCTCCCTGTTTGGCATTGTTAAGGCCGGACCATGCCTCCTAAACCTGGTGGCCTTCTTAGAGACAGTTACCAAGGCATTAGATGAGGGTAAGGAAGTCCACACAGCCTACCTAGATCTCTCATAGGCATTCAACACCATCCGTCCCTGTTTGGCATTGTTAAGGCCGGACCATGCCTCCTAAACCTGGTGGCATTCTTAGAGACAGTTACCAAGGCATTAGATGAGGGTAAGGAAGTCCACACAGCCTACCTAGATCTCTCATAGGCATTCAACACCATTCCTCCTTCTGGTATTATCAACATACCCATCCGCCTGAACATTAACCCCTACGTCATGTGATGGTTTGCAAAGTGGCTCACGAACAGAACGCACACAGTGGGAGTTGCATACCCTAGGTCCGACTGTATACCAGTTACAACTGCCGTCCCCCAGGGCTCAGTCCTAGGACCCCTCATGTTCGGTATATACTTCTCTAACGTACAGACAAGCACAGGAGGGCTTTGGCTGAAAAGGTTTGCAGACGACTGCAAACTAGGGGACACAATTGTTTCCCCATTTGTTACAGACACCCTCTGGAAGGGTCGCACTGAGATGGATACCTGGTGTTAACATCATGGCGTCAACCTGAATGCCTAAAAGTGCATAGTCATCCCCTTTGGATATAACTAATTACCCGCGGACTACCACATAGGTGCTAGTGCCCTTCATACAAAAAAGGTAATACGGGATCCGGAAACACCAGTAGATAGCAATCTCTCCTTCGATACCCATAATGACAAGGTGGTTAGAATATTCTTCTACATGGCCCCCCTAATCTCTAATGAGTTCGCATCCAGATCAGAGGGGCCATTGTGACTCTGCACATGTCATATCAGACTCATTAAAGGATACAACACCTCATTTGGGATATACTTTACAAGACAACTGCAACAGCTTGGAAGACCATACCAGTACCACACCAAGAGGATTACTGACCTCAAACAGATGACCTATGCAGCCCAACCTACGAAACTCCAGCTGTACTCAGTTGCATACCGCATACTCACAGGTGATCTCTGCTGGACATACAAGGCCCATGTCCAACCCTGTATTGCTGGATATGCTCCACCTAAACAGAAGCTCCTGAGAGCCACATGCTCTAGGGATATACACCTAACCACAACAATGAGTAGGATGTGCTGAACGGATAGATTCCTGACCCAGACATTCCCTATGCTTTGGAACGTGATTCCAGTGTACATCAGGCAGGGCCCCTCACGAGCACTCTTCAAGGGAAACCTTGACGTGTGAATGGCAAACAGACATGTACCCAGGGATCACTGCAGTGGCTGTGCTGGACAGAGGCACAGGGAACTATTGGCTCTGGGGGTGGTGAAAGACAACACATGCTAGCTAGGCTTGCAGATAGCCTTGGTAAGACAGCCTAGTACCTACCTTTGCACATATTACATGTCTTATGTGCATGGATAGTTAAATAGCTCTTCCATTTTACTTTGCTATCATGCTGGTAAACTGTCGGCTCACTAAAAGACATATGTATCCTGTTATTGTGTATTGTAAATGCCAATTGACATAACTAATGTTTGTCTGCCATTACAGTAATGCTATGTAGCTTGAAATACATATCTGCCTACAATACTGTACATTGCACAGTTATTGGCACAATATCCCACAATGCAAAACATACTTGCACAGTGGCCCAACCTTCCACATGTTATTTTCTGTATTACATCCATACATATGGCTACAGTTACAATATAGCAACATATACTATCCCCTGTTATAGCACATACTTGTTGGACCATCCCTGCCACTGACATCAGCTGGTGAGGAGTGTTTCTGTTCAAAGCCCTTGTATAGCATCCCTTGTGGTGTATGCGGTGTTTGCCTTGTGACCTACAGCAGTACACACAAATACTACAAGCATTACTATGCTCAACAATACATCACTACAAGATAACAGTTTCCATTGTATGGATTGTGTGCACTTTAAATACTACAGAATAGTACTACATACACAGACATATACTGACTGTTCTGCATACCTTATTAGTAACCCGAGGTATCATTAACAGTTGATTCAATCCTTTTCGGTTTGTGTTTCAATGTTATTTGTAATGTTCTGCTGGTATATACAGATGGTTTGAATGTGTGATAACACATCCTTTTCTAGTTACATATCGGTAACGTGGTATCCTGTCCACCAATTGCTGTTCCAAAGTAGTTAATTGGATGCACATCAGCTGTGCAGCTACTCCATTAGCCGATACCATGGCAACAGTGGCGGATAAGTGAGTACTCATTTTGTGCGTTGTCCGTTTGCCTTACTTTTGAGGGACACGGCCTAGATGTGTTATTGAGATATATTTCAACAGCTATATGGAGACACACAGAGATATATTAGCTTCATGACTCCCGTGGACTGTGTGTAATGGCTAGACGATTTAGTTCTACATATGAGTACAGCTGTTATATTTCGGAACAGTGCTACTTATGCAGGGTTTGTTTGTACCTGATACTTCTGCAGATGTTTGAGTCTGGCAAGGATGTTTGGCCAGCTCAAGGCCATATGACTATGCATTAACTGTTATGTGGTGTACAGTGTGCTCACCAGACAACCTTGATTTGGTGTACAAGTGTAGCATACTGTGCTGTTACTCACTAATTGCTAACACATCCCGGTGTACGCACAACCCTCTGAAACAGGATTAGTGCAAACAAACCCTATTACATCAGCAGCTGTTCCATTGTATAACAGCCGCTATTTCACATGGGGCCATATTAGTGTGTCTCTGACAAGGTATGTTAAGGCTTCTGCAGATGTCGTACAGTGTGTGAATGATTTGTGATGTTATTACAGTTTGTATTGTAATATGTGTGGGTGTGGTGGTGATGGTGAGTGTGCTTAGCAAATGCAGGTGTGTAGGAACTGCTTTTATACATAATCGCTATGTGCGTGAGGGTTCCTTCCCTATTTGAACACCTATCCTTTTGTGGACTAATACAATGGTATTTGCAGGCTGATTCATTAAGGCATTATGTGGTTCCTGTATAGCATGCAGGTGATGTTGGTCCTTGAATCCCTTCGGTAATATATCTGAATGTAATAACGTGTTACTACATGATAGCTGTATATTTCTGTCATAGGTATTTGCAGTCATCGTAGTTGTGTTGGTGACTGACCCTCTTTGGCTAGTGTTGCCACCTTTTCATATGTCCATAGTGGGTCCTTTTCAGGACACAAATCCATGGTCAGTACAAGGGATAGAACTTTCCTTTCTTGCCTAATTATAAGCTTATTCTTTTAGCAGTTTAGTAGCTTATCCTGTTTCCTGTACCATGTAGGTACTTTAGATACAGAAAAAACTATTGTATGCAACTATTACAGTACACATGGGACATAATTATGTCCTACAATCCCAGGACATTTGCCACGTTTAATATATTTGGTCAAGACACAACCGCCCAAAGAGGGAGTGTCCCTCGCAAAGTGGAACAGGTGGTAACACTGTCATTGGCTCATGTCCATAGCACATATTTGTAATGGTGTATAGGCATATACTCTCCATATCCTTTGTTCATAAAGGTTGGTAGAGGTGGAATGTGTGATTCCTATAGTCTATGTTATACACATATGTGAACACTTCAAACACTGTATACGGGAGACCTACGGAATCCCGAAAGCACAGTATTCCGACACACACAGTCCCTGGAACAGACTCCCATACCCCACATTACCGACATCGACAGTAACTCGCAAAGGTAACACGAACATGGAACACACACATGCACACACAGACACACTGCTACACAACACATCCAAACAAACCACCCTACACTACATATGAGCAGGTGGCCAAGCCTCCCTACACACCCCATGTAGGTGTCTGCGCCCCACACACCACCCCCTACTTTAATATTCTACATCCTAGGTCGCGCAAACAGACTCACAAAGCTAACTCACAACCACACATTACAGTCCCCCAAGAACACACACCACACACAGAACACACACTTACACACACACTACACCCCAAGAAATACACGTACACAAAGTAACCTACCCAAACCACAACACCAGAAGCACTGACTAACTGTCCCTTAACATTGTGAGATTACACCTCGCGCATCTGGTGTTTCGGTACTGTGTTCTTTCGGACCTTAAGCCTCGGGATTACGTGCGTCGGTATGTAAAGCAGTCGGTATGTGGTAGGTATCCCATTATATGTACCTCTATGGTTCTGTAGATGTTGTTAACCTATCTATATATCTACATATATATGTATATCCCCATATCTCGATATCTCTTTCTCTCTCCCTCCCTCTCTCTCTATATATGATGATGTGTATGTATATATACATATATATATATATATATATATATATATATATATATATATATATATATATATATAAAACATACACCTTTGATTGTGTACATGCCGTTGTCCTATTTCAACACATTCCTACCTTTTGTGTTTTATCCTGTCAGTATACACGACTGCCATTGGTACATCTCCGGTAGCTTAGTGGTATGTTATTGTGATGAATGTGGACATGGTTGCGTGTTCTAATCCTGGCAGTGATATCTTACCTCTCAGAGCAGACACTGGTAGTGCAAGGGTGATGAACGCACATTTCAGCGGTTGTGTGTTCCACATGTTTATTATTCTGTGGAGAACTACCTATATATGCAAGCTGTGTTTAAGGTATACTGTGTAACATGTACACATCTTTGAAGATTCCTGTCAGGGATATTCCCCATTATTTGGAACTACATCCCTGATTACATTATACAAAACCCCTCACTAACACTCCGCGGAATCCTTGCAGAGTGGGTGGTGAACATTAGCTACACCCCAGGGATCCCACAAGTGGCTCTGCTCCACAGAGGGACAGTTAGTTGATCGATGGGGTGGTGACAGCAGACACGTTTTGCCTATGCTTATGAGTGGCCTCGGCGGTTGGGCATGTACCTACCTATGTATATATGGACCTGTACATACAGTATGGACACATGCTGATAATTTAATATACTGTTCAGGTATTGACTTACCTTGTGCCAATGGCTGTTGTGTGTACAATAGTTGAGGGCTACCTATGTAGGATGCATACAGTAGACCACCTGTACATGACAATTTACAGGTGGTCGTGTGTGTTTGCCATCCATGTTTGCTGTGTGTGCAGATGGAGAAGGGTGTCAGTCCATGAATGCCTACACTGTCAGTGTGTGTGCTATACGTTCCCTCTTTACCAAGGCATGGGCATACTGGGCATGCCTCCGTCTGCCTACTGGGGCTAGCACAGGGTGTTCGTGGTCTGAGTCCCCCTGTGCCTGTGGGTCCCATGGCAATGGTGGTGGGCTGTGAGGGCCTTCACCATTCTGTCCCTGCTGCAGCTGTTTCCACAGGATCATATTGTGTAGCATGGCACATACTATGAAGATGTGGGCACACGTTCCTGAAGAGTACTGCAAGGCTCCACCAGATATGTCCAAGCAAAGGAACCACGATTTCAGCATCCCAAACACATGCTCTATGATGATTCTGGTTTCTGTGTGTGCCTCATTATGGCGTTCTTACGTGGCTGTGTGTGCATTTCTGATGGGTGTCATCATCCACGGTTCCAGTGAATAGCCAGTATCCCCCACCAGGTGGCCATATGGGATGTCCCCCCTGGCAAATACCTGATACAGCTGTGAGGCATGCCAAATGTGGGAGTTGTGACAGCTTCCAGGACTGCCAGCACACACATCCATGATAATGCCCTGGGCATTGCACACGACCTGGCAGTTGATGGAGGGGAATCCCTTGCGGTTTATGTAGCGCCTACCCTGCTCTCCGGGTGGTGACTTGATGTGTATGTGCATGCAGTCTATTGCACCCAGTACCTCCAGGTAGTCCGCCACACGGTGGAAGCAATGCATATTGCTGGCCAACTCCTCCTGCATTCGGGGGAAGTGTATGTGCTCATTGGCATGTGATAACATGGCATCCAGGAACTGGTGGAGTACCCTGGATGCTGATGCTTGTGAGATCCCCATGATATCCCCAGTTGGCCTCTGGAAGGTACCTGTGGCTAGTATTCTCAAGCTTACACATACCTTTGTGTCCACTGGGATGGGTTCCCCTCTGTTACGTCTGGCTCTGAGGCGTGGCCGGCACAGCTCAACAAGTTGCTGTATGATGTCTCTGTCCTCCCTGTTATGCTCTATCTCCAGATCATGTAGCCCCTAGTAGGTTACCCTGGGTCTGAACACTTGTCTCCTCCTCCGGTGCCTGAGATGGTTGTCAGCATCATCCTCAACATCACCGTCAGTCTCCAACACATGCTGGTGAATCAAAGCTATGGCAGTCCCTAACATATACATATTAAAAGTTCCCCGTCTGTATACACCAATGGTGCAGAGTGTCTGGGAATACACAAGTATGTGTGTGGGGCTTTCACACCTTATACTATTGTGCAATGGATGATGCTGGTGTAATTGGGTGTGTTTGTGCTATTCCAGCTGCAGGGTATCTTAATTATTGGTTTTACAGCAGGTACTGCTATTGTGGGGCCTTTGGTGTTGACTTACGCTTGTCTGCTGTGATTCATCTATTGCCCTTTACTTCTATTTTCAACCCGATTCACCTCCCATTGTCAGGCATGCATCCAGCTGCCGCCTTTCTTGTTTTGTGCTTCCACAACCCAGGATTGTGTTGGGAAATGTGTTATGTAGCTGATCTACAGCAAGTTTGCTTTGTTCTGCTGTGACACAGTTCTCTTTTCTTTGCTGTACGGCACCTCCCCTTTCCTGTTCTGCAGGTAGCTGCTAGCAGCCTTGTTAGCTGTTGTCTATGGCCCACTGTAAGTTTCTAGGTGTTAATTACTCATTTGTACTCCAATTACCATGCTGCAGCATTTCCTTATTGTCTTCCCGTATCCTTCCTATTTCAGCTGTGCTGCTCGCCGTGCACATCCATTTACCGGGTTTCGTGCGGGTTTTCATCCACGTTCACCTGAACTTTCGGTTACCTTGTGTGCTCTCAGCTAAGCAAAGCTATGGCTACTTCCACACCCCTATCTTGTGGCTTTGCTTAGCAACACCCAACATGGATTAGCAATCATCCAATGTGCTTACAGGTACGGTGGCGCACCCCTCTCTTGATGTCATGTTTACCTCCAGGCCACTCCTCGGTGTTGTAATGCTACACCGTGTGGTACATCCTTACGCTGGCAGGACGTTTGCGATTCAGTATTACTTGACTCATTTGCATGGCACTGACTGCTAATTCCTAGTTACCGCACAGAACACTGTCACAGACCCTTAGCAACCCTTGCGCCATGGTTGTGGTGTAGCATGCGTGCCATTGACTGTTATGGGGATATCATGAATTGCGTTACATTACAGTTTTATGACATCTAAATATATTTTCATTATGATCCTGTTTGCGCACCGATGCACTGCAGTTTTACTTTGCGTTGGTGTGGCCATGAAATTAAATGTTATTTTTTTATATGTTGTGCATGTTGTTTTATGCCATCGGCTATATATTTAGCCACTGGAATATATTAACATTATAATATGTATGTTTGGTCTGCTTTCATGGCTCCGATTTTATGTTTGACAACATGTAAACTGTTTTTTTGGTTTACATTTCTACATGCTTACGCTATGCCTGCACAACTTCATGAATCACTATATACCTTCATTTGCATGCTACACTTCTGCGCATGGGGTAATTAGCATACATGCGCCGGGAGCTGCACAGCTCTGGCGTACGCTGGTAGTGCATGTGGAGACGGCTCTTACCTGAATCGCTCGACGGCCATATTTGGCGCTAGATCGCCAACACTACTCCGGCGCATGGCGCAAGCTTCATGAATCCCGGGGGTGGTATTGTATAGATCATGTATTGAGAGAAAAATACACTCTTATGAGGAAAGTTGTTTAAGGTGTAATTGCCCTTTAAATCCCAAGTAACTTGTTTTAATTTAATGCAAGTTGGATTTTGCCTTACCAGAATGAAGTTGTTGTTGTTGTGTCTTTCGACTTTTCCTGGTTAGGGGTCGCCACAGCGGAACTCCGGTCTGCTAATGATTGGTAGTTGATTTTTACGTGCCGAGTTACCAGCCCTGATGCACAACCTCAGCAGTGCCCATTCACGCATGTCTCCACGCAGAAGACGCTCTAGCTGAGAATCGAACCAGACAGCGTCTTACTGTGAGGCAACAACGCTACCGCAGCACCACCACCGTGAAGTATCATCTACTAAATGGAACCTACAATTTATGCCTCTGTAGTAAAGGTAGAAGTGGCAACTGAATTACTAGAAGACAGGTTTGCCCCTTACCATTACAGTGACGGGCTTAAATCCTGGATCCTGTGAAGCAGATGAAAATTACTGTGAAGGACTTAAATCCTGGAGACTGAGAAGCAGATGAAAATTACAATGAAGAGTTTAAATCCTGAATCCTGTAAAGTAGATGAAACGTAGGACAAAACGATCAACAAAAGCATGTCTCGGTCCATAGGAACTCACTGATGCTGTGGTTTAGTGTTTATTTCTCAGATTACATATTATACCTGGGATAGGTAGTTGTTTAACTTGGGTTTGTATTAGGTTGGGTTTGTATTAGCTCTGTTTGAACACAAGTGGCAAGGGGTTTATACGGACACTCGTACTTGCCTACTTTATTAGCTTTGAGTGCTTTAACTCCGTTTTTTTTTAACAGAATTTCACCCTGTTTAATGGAAACCATAGGAAAACAATAGTTGTTTGCTTGGGATCATATTAGGTTTTGAAATAGGTAGTTTTAACATGGGATTGTATTCGCTCTCGGAGACCAATCTGTTTGAACTCAAGAGGCAACGGGTTTATACGGACACCCATACCTATTCATTTTATTAGCTGTGAACGCCGTAACATTGTTTTGTTTTTTTAACAAAACTTGACCCTGTTTAATGGAAACCTTAGGAAGACAGTACTTGATTTGCTTGGGACTGCATTAGGTTTTGAAACACAACTATTTAAGAGCAAGAAGTGCCAAACAATGTTATATACAGGTTTTTGAAACTTAACTATTTAAGCGCAAGAAGCGCCAAGACTAGACGAACACTCACAACTTGTTTCCTCTATGAATTATCTGTTATTTCATACTGTTTTGGGAGACTCCTGTAATTAGGTGTATCTCGTGCTACTTGTTGGTCTCACAGGACACTGGGGCTATATGCTTGCACCCAGTATGTTTCTTAACTATTTTTTACCGCTGTCCTTCACTTATGAAGCCATAGAATAGTATAAATGCAATATAACTAACTATTAGCCTAATAATCTGCATTTATAGTGAATTATCCGGGTGTCCAGGATTTACGAAATCAAATTGCTAGTTTATGCAGTTGCAAAAGGCAATAGCTTAGTAGGGAATTATAACCATCTCACTAAATGCTGTGTTTACCAGGGAATTGAATACAGGATACATTTCACGCCTAATTGTATTTGCAAGGTGACCCTTTATCCCAAAGTCTCAAGTGCATTTTACTTTTATGGTGGTCACATTTAAAATAGACAGAGGGATAATTGCTTGCAATTACTGTACAATACTATTCATGTTCATAACATCACTGAAGTTGTGCTTTATCTGGTCTTGTGAATGTATTTACTGCAGTGCCCCTCTCTGCTATTTTTTTACTGGATACCTTTTGTGAATATCATTACTGCACTGCCATTACCTGCTGTTTTTACTGTATATATTTGGTCTTGTGAATGTATTTACTGCACTACCACTATCTGCTATTTCTACTGGATACCTTTTGTGAATATCATTACTGCACTGCCATTACCTGCTGTTTTTACTGCATATATTTGTAAATAGTCAAAATGCTGCTGTGTACCAATCTAATTTTGTCAATAAGTCACCCATACAGTGGATGCTGGTGCTAGTTAACATGTATTTGCCTACCTATATTCACTTTTTTATACCCTCAGTGTTTTCTTTTGTACCTTTCTCTTTTTCCTAAGCATTGCTCTAAAATAATCCCTCTCCTCTTTGTTTTTTCTTGTAGCCCTACAGGACTCTCCCCTGCGTTTTTTCTTGTGGCCACAGTACCAGCTACAGTGTGTTGTGTATCCTAACGTCTGCACCCATAACCATCGGCCTAGGAGCCAACAAACAGCTTAAACAAAAAGTCCCTTGGAAGTATGTGTCCCTGTAGAATGTGCTATATGATGAACTAGTGTCTTGGTTAATGTTAAAGTGAATGATATAATAGCCTTTATAGTGCTCCCCTGCTAGTTACCACATAAAGCAGATGCCAGCAGCCCCTGTTCTATCTCTACAGCTACCCTCAGCCTTTATACTGTTCCTGTGCTATTCTACCATTCTTACTTTTCTCCTCCCCGGACCTTAAGCCCATACCCGCTCTCAACTGCATTTCTGCCTATTCTTACTGACTATAGTCTCCCACTTACTACCTTGAAGATACTACTATCTCTACTTTGTTTTTCTCCTGCTCCTCGCTGCTAGTATATCTTCTCTCCCCCTCCTTTTCTCTCACTGTCTAGTCCATCTCAGCCTTTCCTCTCTGACTTTCTGTAAGTATAGTTGTCTATGTAATTTGTGCCCTGTGTGGTCCTCCAAAACCTCTCTGCTCTTATATGTATGCCAACTATTCTCTTAGCAATACTATATACTCACCATCTACTTGCCCTCTACTCTCCTGATTGTTTCCAGGCAGACCTGCCTTCTACCTTCCTTTTGCTCTTCCCACTCTGTTCGCCCTGCGGGCTCACTTCGCTCCCCTACCCTGCCCCCAATTCCCAGCCGCCCCAGTACTTCTATCTTTATACCTAATAGGCCACTCCCTCCACCCACACCCTCCAGCCTCACCTAATTAACTCATCACTTATAACCCACCAATTACTCACTCCTATCTCACCTACTCTCCTGCTTAACCTATCTACTTCACATAAAATCATAGTTCTTATATTACCTCCCTAACATAGATACACTGCTGCAGTATTACTGTTGATATACATCATGTATACTAAACCATTAACCTTTACAACTCTGTTACTACTACCTATCTGCCTTTCCTACATACACTATCTCACCAGACCTCCTTATACCAATCACACACCCCCATCCCATTCTACCACCTCCCCACCCTTACAACTAATTCACTCCTCATTCTTCATATCCCCTAACCTCTACTCCCACAACAATTCCTTGCTCTTCAACTACAAATTCCTGTCACACCCTAGAACCACTATTCAAATACACAACACTCCCAACCCAACACACTCCTCCAACTTCAAACCCAATACCAAGTTTCTTAAGCACCTCTCTTACCTCATACACCACACTATCTCCATACTTACCTCTGGAGATATACACCCAAATCCCGACCCTTCTGCCACTCCCATCTCTCCCTCCCCATCTCCTGTTCCTCACTCAATTAGTAGGCCCCTCCACATCACTGCACTCAATGCCCAAAGCATATGTAATAAAATCCCACAACTTCATGCCTGGCTCCATCATAACAAACCTGATTTTCTTTCCATATCAGAAACCTGGCTCAAGCCACACATTAAAGACTCAGAACTTACTCCACCTAACTACAGTATTATCAGACATGATAAAACTCATAAAAAAGGAGGAGGTGTAAGTCTCCTCTTCCCCTCGTCCCTCTCAGTCACCCCCTACTCTAAACCTGTCCCCAGTTTTGGAAAAGCTGAATTACTTTTAACCCTTCTTCAAGTAAACAAACAAAAATCCATCTGCATAGCCACTCTTTACATCCCTCCTGGGGATAATATCCCTGTCCTAGAAGACATTCTCTCCTGGCTCTCATCCAATATCACAAATGAAACTATAATCCTTGGAGATGTTAATATTAACTGGGAAAACATACAATCCCTATCCAACTCCATCAATATAAATCTTTGTAACTTCACACAACTTATTAACTCCCCAGCCAGACCCTCCAAAGACCTCATATCTGACAGCACCTTAGACTGGATTCTAGTTTCCCACCCACGCTATTACTCCAAGAGTGGTACCCTTCCTGATCCACTTGGAGACCATCTCCCCACATTTGCCCTTCACCTTCCCTTCTTCCTTCAACTATCCCACTCCTACATCACTACTCGCCTCTTAAAAGACTTTAACCACAATGCTTTCTCCGACACTCTAAAAAGAACCAACTGGAATCCATTAAGAACTTTATCCCTTGATAACGCAGTTACTTACTTCAATACAACCTTCCTAGGCTTGCTTGACTCCTTTGCTCCATTAAGAACTAAACGCATAAAAAGTAAATCCTTCCCTTGGCTAACTAGGAACACCCTAATTACTATGCGAAATCGTGATAAAGCCTGGAACCACTATCACAAAACAAAAACTTCCATTTCCTTTAATGAATACAAAATACTTCGCAACAAAGCAAAAAAACTCATTAACACTGACCACAAAGCTTATTTTTCCACTCTCCAAAATAAACACAACAATAACCCCAAGAAATTCTGGGATGGCATCTCTTCCCTTCTAAGCCCAGGTAGAAAAGAAAACCCGTGCCCTGACCCAAATGTCTCAGACTCAGATCTAGCTACCCAATTTAACTCATTCTTTATTGACTCCATCTCTAAATTAACATCATCCTTTACCACAAAACTACCAGCCCCCCAGCAACCTCTTCAGAACCCCTTCTCTCAAAACTTCAATACCTCCCAATGTCCTCACTTCACCACAAACCCTATTCCCATCTCTACTATAAAAAAACTTCTTCTAAAACTAAAACCATGTTCTAATGCTCCCGATGAAATACCCTCCTCCTTCCTAAAAACTGCTGCAGAAGCCATAGCCTACCCTATCAGCATCCTAATAAATTAATCTATTTCTGAATGCCATGTTCCCCAGATTTGGAAAAAGGCCTACATTATTCCACTCCACAAAGGTGGCAATAATAATGACATCTCCAACTTCCATCCCATTGCTATCCTATCCCCCATCTCTAAAATTCTCGAAAAATGCGTCCACCTACAACTCCTACCCTATCTCATCAATAATAACCTACTAACTTCCACTCAGCATGGATTCAGTCCTGGCCATAGTACTACCCCAGCTCTCCTCTCCTTCCTTGAAACTGTAAACAAGGCCCGTGACTCTGGTCTCATCGTTTCCACCCTCCTCTTAGACCTCTAAAGCATTCGACACCATCTCTCATAACCTTCTTCTTACTAAGCTCTCTAAACTACACTTATCCCACTCCTCTATTAACTGGTTCACCAGCTACTTGTCAGATAGGCAACAAGCAGTCAAGTGGAAAAAAGCAATTTCTCCTTTCCAATTCACAACCACTGGTGTACCCCAAGGCTCAATTCTGGGATCCCTTCTGTTTAACATCTTCATCAATGACTTCCACCAGGCCATCCCTCACTCTAAACTTGTTCAATACGCAGACGATTCAACAATAATCTGCTCTTCCTCCTGCTCATCTACACTAATTAAACTTACCCAAGAAGCATTCTCTGCTACAGAACTATGGATGCTTCAGAATCATTTAGCACTAAATGCTAATAAGACTAAACTGATGTTATTTTCCCCCTCCAGAAGCATTACCCTAGATAAACACTCTTTCCTTATTACCAGTAAAGATAACACTTCTCTTGAAACTGTCTCTATTGCCAAACTCTTGGGTATCCTAATTGATGACCAACTAAAGTTTGACAACCATTTGCAGGCAAATATCAAAAAAAACTCACAAAAATTAGGCATGCTTTACCGCCATTATCAATTTATCTCTCCCCCTACCAGGCTCACTCTTACTAACACTTACCTAACCCCATCCCTACTATATGCAGCCTCTATCCTTACCAACCTGCACTCCTCCCTCAAATCTAAACTCTCCTCCTGCTACTATAAGATCGCAAAATTTGCAACTGGCCACAGATCCAACACCCATCACTGTACCTCCCTACACCAACTGAAATGGCTTGAACTCCCCAATTATCTCATCTATACACAACTCATCCAAGCACATAAACTTATATTTAACGCCTCTCTCTGCCACTCCCTCATCTCAACCTTTAAAATGCATCTTCCTAACAGATGCATACGATCCAACCAACAAAATCTAATTGAACTGCATAAACCCTCCCACCCACCTGGCAAACATCTCCTTTCCTTCTGCCTCGCACGCCACTGGAACTCCCTCCCACCTCTCATCCGTACCACCAGTAGCCTCTCTGTCTTTAAATCTCTTCTCCACTCTCACCTAACATCACTGTGGGAATGCTCTTGCTCTCATTCTACATAATATCTCTATCTATAATCCCTCCCTACCTCAAACACCTCTGTTGACACCTTCTTAGTAACTGTCTCTCTCTATTCCTCCTTAAAACATTTATATTGGGGTACTTTGCACTACCTTTTACAACTGAACAAACTCAATTATTAACACTGTGATTCTTTTTCTACCCTGACATTGACTATTCCTAAAATTGTAATACTTTTCTACTCTGACATTTAACATTGGGATATTGCATCTACCCTGCTATTGATCATTGCTACAACTCTGATACTTTTATCTACTCTGACCTTTTATTTTCTAAATTCTCTTAACCTCTGCATCAGTATCTAGTAGATTCACAGCACAGTTATGTCTTCTTAGTACTCTGTGTAACTTAGAATTATTTTTTAATATTTTTTGTAACACTGTAATTATAACTAGTTGTATTTTTTTTGTAATACTGTTATTATAACTAGTTGTATCTTTGGAGCTTTTCTCCCCAGGACTCCATTGAAAATGGGCTCCTCAAGGCCCAATGGACCACCCTGGTAAACAAACTGCAAATAAATAATAAATAAATAAATAAATAAATGTCTGTGGTTTGTTTCATTGTACATGAACAGGTTACGAATATCTCTAGGAAAGCAGCCTGTTTACAAATGGCCATTCGGGAGCTTTGCCACCTTTTCTGATGATATAAAGAGGGTTTTAAAGGGTCTTGTTAAAACTTATTCTACAGGAGACTGATATTAGTTGTCATTTTCTTGCAGAGGTATTTGGCATGCACTCAAAAGATTGCAAGTTAGATTAGTGTTTGGTTGGAAGAACTTTCTATGGTAGTTCTTCAGGGTATGCCAAATAGGTTGTTAATTCTGTTGTAGAAGTGTCACTCGCTACTTGTATCCAAAGATTAAGATTTGGATGGTCAGCTCCATTTTGTAGAGTGATAAAACCCTGCCTGTGACCCAGATAACCAGGGTTCGACTAGCAACCTGATTGGCTAGAGGAGTCCGTGATAGTTTGAGGATGAGGCTTTGTGCCAGGCTCTCTCGGAGGGGGGGGGGGGCATTCTGGGCACACCACACAATGTGCTTCCAGTAGAATCTGATGATTGACAGCAGAGGAGCAATAAGAGTAAGGCTGGGGAGGTGCTGAAGACACTGTCCTATCCTCTGCACTCACCTCATTCTGTCATCCAGAGTAGGAGGTTGTGGTACAGAAAAAAAAAAAAAAACTTTCTGAGCAGTGTATATGACACTACTGGTAAGCTTTTAACTCCTGTCTTCTTCACATTCTCTGATTACCACTACCTTTTCCCACCCCTTCAGTTATCACAGTGTGATAGGTAATATGATGTCTGGGCCAGAGAAATTCCTGAATAACATGGGCTATCCAGTAGGTACCTGCAATATTAAAACAGTATTTAGCAGCAAATAGAGGCTATGAGAGAGGCAAAATGAAGATTAAGGTTTACATAAAAGGGAATTGATGAACTGATACAGTGTGTTTATGTAAGATACTGATCATGAAATTTGAAATCAGAGTCCATTCTGTCTCTCTAAGTACTCTCTCCTTGCCTTTCTGTAATTTTCAGGTGTTTGTATAGCTCTGAAGCCAATTTTTCTGTGTTGGCTGTGGCCTGTTTTTAGATTTTGTGCATGTGAGCTATGATTACCTGACTGGTGTGTTGATGACAGATGCTTATGTGGTAGAAGCAGATGAAAAGAATTGGTTGTGGCTTGACTTTGTTATCATAAGCACCGAGCATGACCCATAGTGATGCCCAGCTGTTCACGGAGATGCTTGTTCAACTTTATGTGCCTTGTTGAGCAGGAGCTGATAAAGGGAACTTTTTTTTTTGCCTTTGTGCCTTCTTCCACTGTCATCCAGTTGGCCCATTCCTTCCACTCCGGCCATCCTGTGTCAGTGTCTGATTAACTAGGGAGAGTCCATCACTTTGTAGATGGATGGCATGTTAAGCCCTATCCCCCCTACTGATTCAAGTTCACTTACTGGCCTATGGAGCTTGTGAACTGAACATCCTCACTTCTGTGGTGGCGATCCCATTTAATAGTTCCACACTGCAGGGGCATGAAATGAAAGACACAAGACCATGTCCTACTTCCTTATGTGGTCCCCCCCTTTTAAGACATGTTGTGCATTCTGCCATAATATCTGATTTACTCCAGCAATATAGCAGCTATACTTCTCCCCAGCACACTGCCCCTCACCCCCAAACAGAAACAAGAATAAGTATACCCCCTTCACTCCCTTCCCCTCTCTGCTCATTGACTCTTCCAGTGCCAGAGGTGCTAACTGAACCCCAGTCACCTGGGTCACAGTTGGAGCTTTGTCCTTCTACTTCTGGAGCTGACAAAGTTGATGAAAGGAACTTGTGACATGACTTGCCATAATGGGTGCAGAGCATGGCCCACCTTGATGTGCAATTATGTAAAAGCCTAGTTTTATATAATATAATAGTCGCACAAAGAGGCAGTTTCTCCGTGGCCTTTCCAATGAGTAGTGATGCTGCAGAACAGTCTGGATTTCACTGTTTGAGATTAAAGATTGGAGTCTTATTTGTTTCTGAGAATTCTGTTTGGCAGGTATATGATTGTGTTCTGTAAGGGGCCTTGGCTCTACAGATCTAAGGGAGCTAATGCATTACTTAAGTCTCAGCTATTGACACTGGGAGATGGGCTATTTAGTAATTTCTAAAATAGTAGGTGCCAGGCAATTCCGCCTGACAATGTCATACCCAAAGATTATAATTTGGCAAGAAAAGACTGTATTAAGATAACCTACTGTTAAGCGAGTACATTATTCGTCAGTACTGTCAGACGTTTTCTTTTGGGGGGATAGAATTTTGCACCATACTTGTTGCTCAAGTTTTTGTCACTATGTTGCACACATGCTAGGGGTGCCATTGGTACTAATGTTTAATACAGACCTGACAAGTCTACTTTTCTCAGTTTATCGGAGATTACTGCTGCAGTGACATTAAGCTCCAGTGTCCCCCCTGGAAATGATGACTTCGTATCAAGTAGTTATGTCATCCCCCACCTTGCCCAACTAAATTTGCTAGTGGTGTAGTAGGGCATTTTGTCGCTTTGCAAACAAGTCAAAATCTTTACTTATTTATGCTGTAATGTAGATGTAATACATAGTATACTGTTTTGTGGCCACATCCTAGTCCAAAGATGCTTGTTGGTGGAAGGTGAGAGAATGAGTGATGAGCCCTATGTAAAATTAGTTTTCTCTTTGTTTGGAGGTTCATCATTCTGGGTGCAGAACTCTACTGCAGAAGAAAGTATTCATTGCGGCATATTTTGTGAGGTGATGAGTAGTGGGAAACTTAAAATACTGTATGAGTTTTTTGATGCAGACCGTCATTGTATGCAAGATACATGTAATATGGTGTTAGGTCATCTGGGTGACAAGATGTGGGTTTTGTTAGGCCATAGCCAGTAAAAAATGGATGAAGGAATTATTACTGCAGCAAGCTGGACACTGCTGATGCAAAACTTATTTGGGAACATGTTGGCTTTTTGCAAAGGCCAGGAGATTTTGTATCCTTAATGCCTATTTGTGGAAGTCCACTAACAACCTTTCAAGCTGTAGAAACATTTTTATGATATGCTTTGAGAGTAGCTATTTAAAAAATCAAGGCCCACATGACTGAATCTTTTAATGTGGAGACAGAATGGCTGAAAATCGCATATACCACGTCTTAGATTGCCATACCTGAATGAAAAGAGAATATTCCAAGAAATTGCAATCTCATAGTAGCTGTATATGTTTGGGGCTGTGCAGTAAAGCTTGCCCCCTTCCAAGAAAATAAGTTTAAATGAGAAGAGCAATGTCCTGTATTCATTTCTCTGCTGTATCTTTGGTCTTTTTTTCAGTGCTACTGGACATGATAGTGCAAGTCTTGAGATTTCACTAGGCATTGTTGACTCCATTTCAGTGAACAAAATATGCAGACTGCATATACAAAAATCAATAAATATAACCTACTCTGAAGGATTTGTGGCAGTGCTCTCTTATTTGTACATAGTTATAGTTCAGTAATGTGGCTGAGAAGCTTTGATCTGTTAATGAGCTTTATTCTGTTGTTTTTGGTTGGCTTCCTCATTCTCCACTTGCACATCATAATGTATGTGAATGAACAAGTCATTTAGCCAGATTGTTGGTCCCGGGTTCCCCTGGAAAAAAAGACACTTTTGACTAGTGAGCCTGGCCTAGTTAACAAATGAAAAATAATCTTAGAAAATGAGAAGTTTGAATGTCGTACAAATTTTCAGCAAGTTACATCTTCTTTGTCTTGAAGCACCCATCACAAAAAGCTGCTCAGTTGTGGATATTTTTTAAGTGAACAGAAACTTCAATACTGGGTTCAGTGTTATATTGTCATCGGCCATTTTTGAAATGATGTAGTGTACTGCATAAAAAAAAAACGTTTAGCATAAACTAATTTAAAATGTGTTCTAGTGTTGATTGAGTAATTCTTCTGAGTAAGATAAATTCATAATTGTAGAAATTTTCTGTAAAAATGTATCTGTTTTAAGTAAATCTGTTGGCTCTTTACTTACCTTTTGTATATACATCCCGGCTCATAACCTCTTGACTTTTTACTGGGGCACTGGTAATATTTAAACTGCCCTGACACACATTGCAACTGAAAATGTCAGCAGTGAAGATTTTGGAATATAGTTATGCAGATAAGATGGTCCACGTGTATGCACAAAAATGCAGTCATTCAGCTATCCACAAATTTATAATACCCAGAATATGACTTAAGCTTGCAGCAAGGATTAGCCCAGCCTGTCTACAGCTAATATCCATACCTACACCCACTATATTGAAAATGTCTTCTCTTTCATGACACATAGCAGCTCCTTGGTAGTACATTGCTCTTTATTTCTCAAGCCAATCTTCACCTGACCAGCCATGTACCACTCCCTTTCTGAGTCATCATCCCTCTAGATTGCTCACTTAATAAGTTCTTAGTGGTGTGGTATATCCTACCTTTTCTACATCACCAATGTTACATATTTGTGTGGTCCAGTGCTCTCCCATTTCCACACTTTTAGTACCAGTTGTTAAAGTATGCCCTCAGTAGTCTCATAGTCTAGACTAATTGTAGTACATTAGAAAAGTCACTTTGTTAGCCTTTCATAAATGTAGGTTTCACAAGAAAAAAATGCATTCCCTAGTCCTGCTGAAAGTTAGTAACTACCACAGCCTTCTGCACATCACTGTGGCCAGCTGTTGACGTAAATTGGCTTGAGAATGGCATTTGGATGAGGCTTTGGATGAGTTTGGATGTGTCCAGAAGTGTCATGATTGATGACCATAGTGGTACCAGGTATACTTTTGGTATTTTCAGAAGGCTTGAAAATACTGTTCTATTGTGATATATTTCCGTGGACAGTAAGGCAAGGACATTAGGTTGACAACTTCCACAATTTTTTTAAATGAGTATCGTGCCAGAGAAGAAAGTGAAATGGTGTTTCACAATCCCACGATGATTGAGTGAGTAGCAGTGTAGTAAATTGTCCTCTCCATAAACACAACTCTTTGCATTTGGTCCATTTTGTATATCTGTCTAAAAAGTACACTTGAATGAATGGTATATCCAGGGATTTGATTTTTCTGACCACTGTGTCCCAGATCTTCTTCTTTCGGCTTTTCCCGGTTAGGGGTTGCCACAGTGGATCACCTGTCCGCTCATGATTGGCAGTAGAGTTTTTACAGTGTCAAGTTGCCAGCCTGGCACCCAACCTTCCACGATAGGCACACACACGCACGCATGTCTAGGGCCAATTTAGAGTGATCAATCCATATGCAGCATGTCTTTGGGATGTGGGAGGAAACGGAGCACCGGAGGAAACCCATGCGACCACAGGGAGGACATGCAGACTCCGCACAGAAGGCACCCCAGCCGAGGATCAAACTGGAGAACCTCTTGCTGTGAGGCGACAATGCTAACTGCTGCACCACCATGGCTGCCCCAGGAAGAACCCAGATAATGTCTGATAATAAAATGTTTACATATAAACAAAGAATACTCTAAGGTACTGCTACATTTCTGCAGTGTCATTAAGTGTAAGTCAGGTTAACTAATCTAGTCTGACAGATAACTGAAAATCATTAGCATCTTTTTATATAAAAAGATGAAGCAAAGTATCAAAGTACAGGTATTCAAGCTATGGATCTTGAATAATAATTTGTCATGAGCAGTAGTGTTGTACGTAATTCAAGAGATACAGTAATGTCAAGCGATGAGGTAGTCCTCACCAGCAAGGATTTGACAATTTGTATTCATTACTGTCACTCTGCATTTAAACATTGCTAATGAGACAGACGGACTTCCTGTCACTCCCGGGACATGTTATACAGCATTTCTATGCATTAAACATACAGTATTGCACAGGAGAAGTTATATACACTTTTGAAGACAATGGAACACAACTATATACAAAACTACATTTAGAAGTACTGTTATCGCTTTTGTCCACTGAGGACTAAGACTGCCAAAGATTAATGATAGAAAATAAATTGTGTTTAGCATAACACTTTAAGATGTAAACTGTTTTGTCATGGAACTAGACAGTAGTGATTGAAACCTCTATATACTGAATTTGATCCCACTACTGCTTTGGATTAATTTCTAAAAAGTTTTTTTTTTTTCTGTAATTCAGGATAGATTGTTTCTGTATAAATTCAAGCAAGCAAGAACCCAGAGTTTTTACTGCCTTTCAAATACAATGAACTAAAGCCTGATTCCTGTGGAAATAAAATAGGCAAGCATTAAATCTCTCTCTGAATTACTTGTCACTTAGGAAGTGTTATAGAAGGTGGAGGAATACAGTCAAACCTACTCATATTTGCAGAAGATAGTCGCTCCTTGTGACCAGTCCAGACTTATTTTTAGTCATGTAGAAAGCACACCTAAAAGAATGATGCATCAGACTTCAGTGGTCACTTCTCCAGATGGATGTTCCAGAATGGGCATCGCATTCATAAGTCATTAGTCCATCTCTGTAGAATCATATCTTGGCTACTGCTCCTCACTGTTCTACAGCCTGCATGTACTTCCTCCATCTGTGGCACATAATCCTGTCCTACCCATTATAAGTACATTTCTGTAAGAACTTTCCATCTTCTAGAAAAAAAATGCAAATGGAATTGGGTCTAAGAAACTTCCCCTCTGTGCACTGCTTTCCTTAGAATTACAGCCACTTGTATAGTCAAACCTCTGTCCTTCATTTTTATCTACACCCTCCCAGCTGTCTTCCAGTTAAACATACTACTATTTACTCACTTCATGAAGCTTCCTCAACTTCTGCTCCCCAGGGGTTTGAACTGTTGACTACCCAGTAGTGAAAGCATAGTGGTCACATTGACTAATGTTGATATGACACCCCAACTCCATGTAGAAATGAGAAAAAGGGTGTTGATAACAAAAATGACATTACTCTGTGCCCTGTAGTTATGCTGTTTGAGTATCTGTTAAAATCAGCGAATATGGGCTTCTTGCAATCATGCAAAATAGATTTAGTTGGGGATTTACCATCCTCACAGCTGCATACAGTGTCACAAGTCCACACAACATGAACAAATGGCTTCTCAGGAGTGCACTCTTTGTAAATATAGCAAGAGCATTTGAGTCACTTCATTTTTTTTTATTAATTAATAGCCATACTGAATAAAATTGCATTTGATGATGCTCTGGTGTTATGATAATCTTACTGTCTTTGGCTTGAATACCGGCATTTTTAAGTGTATATTCCTCAGGGCTCTATTCTTGGTCCAGTACAGATTTTCTTTTTCTTAAATGATCTTCTCAATAGTGAAACTTAAAGAACTTATTTTGAAAACAGGTAGAGTCAGTTCCTTAACATAGAAAAGTCTACAAAATTACCTGCTCAGACTCTGGCACTGGTTACATAGTAAGCTGTCAGTTCAAAGAAGTCTGCTTGTGATCTTTGGTACTTCTTATGTCTAAAGGATGCTGGCCTTCTCCAAGTACTTGAAGGGGCTTCATCACAGATACTATGATGTTTAGCTTGATCGGTACCTTTCTTTTACATTCTATGATTAATCCCCTGCATAAGAGAGAGCACGAGAGAGACTTAAACAAGGCCTAGTAGTGCTACAAACTAGCTAACCTGTTTACTCCTGAAGCCACAGATGGCTTTTGTATTGATCTGCTTATTTGTAGAACAGAATACCAACTGCCAGTTCCTCAGCTGATTCAAACTGCATTAAACAAGATTTGTTGACGTTCAGTTGATTATTGCTAAAATAGCTTTGGCAGTATGAGTTATATCCTTTATAGGATATAACAGCTGTCCAGCTTCCAAAGCTTAGGGGTACCATCTTTGCACCCAAAATGCTATCATCTTGAGAAAAAACATCCGACAAATGCTAATCCTTCCACATCTGATAAGGGTTGAAAAGCCTTGAGATGATTTGGAGGTGGAAATGTATTCTTCTGCCGCACTTATTTTAGAATTCTTAATTATCAGACTAGCATGTTAAGGTTTATGCTTGCTTCCTTTGACAATATGAGGAACATTATAGTTACCTTTTCCTCTTAGAGGAAAATCCTCTTTGTGTAATCTTATTGCTTCTGTATTTCAAGTGACTAACACTCTTTGAATTCTACTTATGATTTAGCTGATCCCTGCCCCAGAGCTGCTGCCACTGAAACTGTGTGTTTGCAATTTGCTTGGTAGTTTACTCAAAATCCTCCAGAGGATATTAAAGCAGACATTTTGAATTCTCTTTTTTAGATAGAGCAGTTGTTTTCCATCTGCTGCTGAGGTCCTAGAAAAGTATGCCAAGAGAGTAAAGCTGATTTCAGGGAGTGTCTCAGGTTTTCATCCTTCCTTCTGCAACTTTGTCAAAGGCTTTACACCTATCTCTGATTTTTTTTTCTCAGCCTTCCCGCTTCACTGTTTTTATAAAACAAAATAAGCAGCCACACTAAATTTTCTTTTAAGAAGACTTTTAAAAACAATGACGATAACTCCAGAAAGAAAGGAGGATCCCCAAGATACAAGGACAGTCCAAGTCTGAATGGCTATCCAGAGAATGTACCCCCACACACACACACACACCTTTCCCGCCCTGGCAAGCCTTTACATCTTCCCCAAAATCTCTCTCCATTTCTCTGTTTGGCAGCAAAAAAACAGATAGACTTCTTAGAACTATCTATCTTGGACAAATGAGTTCTGAGAGTGATTCATCATTGATAAGAAATCCGCCCCCCCCCCTTTCAGGTGATTCCTCCTAATATTCCAGATCATATTTCTCTTTTCCCTTCTATCTTTCAACATCTGCTGACTCAAGGTGTGATAGAAACTGTCCCTTCTTTTCTGATAGGGAAACATTTTTATTAAAGAATATTTCTGGTACTAAAGAAAGAAGATTCATGGAGACCAGTCTTAGATCTTTGCTTTCTAAACCAGTTTGTGAAAGTTCCAAAGTTCCCATCATGACCTGTTACCTCTCATTCACCCTGTGGATTATCCACTGCTCCCAAGAGTACTCACAAAGTAACTATCTCCAGTGATTATCTACTGCAGGCTGTAAGGTATTCACATTTTGTTTGTTTTAGATGACCTGCTTATCTTTGCAGAGT